>NC_139516.1:137521785-137611785 GCF_947247035.1 Vipera ursinii | reverse complement strand
ACAATTCACCATGGAAACAGAAGCTAACAATCAACTTCCCTTCCTTGATGTCTTAGTCTACAAGAAATCCAACGGCTCCCTAGGACACACTATCTACCATAAAAAAACACACACAAACCGCTATCTGAATGCACTCTCACACCACCACCCAGCACAGATCAACTCCGTAGCCAAGACACTCATCTCCAGAACAAAACACCTAGCTGACGAACAACACCAAAAAACCGAACTAGACACTCTCACTAATGTACTAACAGCCAATGGATTCCAAAGAAACACGATTACCAACTTAATCCGAAGAGAGACACCCACAAAAACCCAAGACAGAGAACAAGAAAATGGCAAAGCCCTCCTCCCATACTTAAAAGGGACCACAGACAGAATAAGCAAGGTCCTCCAAAAACATAACATCAAAACAGCATTCTACACAGACAGAAAAATATCCACCATCCTAAGAAACCCCAAGGACATAATTGGCTTAGAAAACCAAGGAGTATACGAAATCCCATGCTCCACCTGTCCCACCACATACATCGGACAGACCAACAGAAGAATAAGTGCACACATTGAAGAGCACAAAAACTCACTCAGAAAAGGAGAACAAACTTCATCCCTGGTCCAACACTTTGAAGCCACGGGACATGAAATTGATTTTAAAAAAACCAAAACTATCGCCAAAATTGAACATTTTAACAACAGAATAATCAGAGAAGCCATTGAGATAGAAAAACGCCCCCACAGCATAAACAAACGAGATGATACCTCTCGCCTACCAACCATTTGGAAACCCGCCTTGATTGACAGACGAGTCCCAACCACCAAGAATGATAGACCCAAACTCATGATAACACATGACATCACCACCACACAACCATTCAAAAAGCAAATCCGAACCCACAATAATAACGAGGCACAACCACAAAACAGAAACCTAACCACAGCTGCAACATCAGCCACTTTAAACCCCTCCAAACCACACAATAAGCAAACTGACACCCACTATAAAAACATGGCACCACCACAAACACGAAGCTGAACAAAAGCAGCACAACTCACCAGCTCAGGTCTAAGGCTGGCAGCTGAGACCAGCCCATCCACTCAAAACACACCTCCACCCAATCAGAACACACCCACCATTCAAAACACACTCCCACCCAATCAGAACACACTTACTCCCCCACCCAATCAGAGCAACCTCCACCCACAGAACACACCCCCTCTGGCAGTTTAAAAAAGAGGAACAAACAGCCACATGCTTCTCCCAGAAGAAGGAAGCAGAAGCCTCCAGCCTGATGATGACGGATGGGATTCCGTCGAAACGTCACCCCTACACCATTAGTTCTACGCGGGGAAAAACCCGAATAACCAAAGATCCACATACGAACACCCGCGAAAACCTCAGAAAACAAATATATATATGTGTGTGTGTATGTATGTATGTATGTATGTATGTATGTATGTATGTATATGTATATGACTACTGCCTGTCGATGGCCTTCGGTTAGGCTGAAACAAGAAATAAAGATTTGTCCCATGTTTGGGGCCTAGCAAGGTAATCTAAGTAGTAATATAATAAGACCGGGTTTTATTTTCGGGGAAACACAGTTGTTGTTGTTGTTAGCTGCGAAGTCGTGTCCGACCCATCGCGACCCTATGGACAACATTCCTCCAGGCCTTCCTGTCCTCTACCATCTTCTGGGAAACACAGTACTTGTTATTTTTATTACTCATTATGTAAAGGTAATTTTTCCCCTGTCCAATCATGTCCAACTCTAGGGGGTGGTTCTCCATCTCTGTTTCTTAGCCGAGGGAACCAGTGTGATCCAAAAACCAATTCCATGGCCAGCATGACTTTATGCCAGCACACACAGAACACTGTTATCTTCCCACTGAAGTGGTACCTATTTATCTACTCACATTTGCATGCTTCTGAACTGCTAGGTTGGCAGGAACCACAGCAAATAATGGGAACTCACTTAAGTCTTGAAGCTTTGATGTTAGCTTTTCAGCTGACAAGCTCAGTGGAATTATTCTACTATCTCTTCAAATATGATGGTACTATAATCAATCTTGAACAAATCTGAATTATCTCACAGAAACACTAAAGAGTGTGAAATATTTTGTGCAGAGCCTTACCACCAGAGGTTATGGAGTTGCATATACTGTAGTTCTAGTAATTCTTAGCACAGTCTACTGAAAACAGTACCAAAGTCTGAATCCAATATAGAAGTGTATAAACAGAAACATATTTGCACATCTTATAGTGCTGATCTGATCTTGTGATTTCTTGAAGTTTCCTCCAGCTAGGTATGCAAATTTAACCATCACTGCTTCTTCTGCCTATTAATCATTATTTCAGCATTACCACCTGTAATTTTCAAATAAAAAATCTTCCAGCAACTCTCCTGCCAGTCACATACTTAGGAAGCATGAGAAGATAGCTTTTTATGCAGAGTCCCCTTCGCTTTCAGGAAGCAACAAGGCCCTATGGAATTTTCATCCATACTTTGAATATGTGAGTGTTTTTTTCTTAAACCTCCTTTGTGTCCTGGGTTTATGTGAAGTAGGCTAATATTCAAATCAAATAAATAAATAATATACTTTGGAGGATGCCAGGATGTGGTAATTTGTTCAATCTACATATCTAGAGATTCCCACCATCCCAACAGCCTTGTATGCCAAATTGAGATACAGGAAAGCTATTACTAAATTAAAATATTTTAATGTGACTTAAGGGGAAAATGATATAATTTTGAATGGTAAATAATTATATTAATCTGTTAAACTAAATTAAATTACACTTAAATTAAGTTTAGCTTTCATTCTGAGTGCATTCATCCATTTTTAGAGTATGGCTCATAGGGCACTACTCAAAGATCACATATCATTCTCAGAAGTGATTTTCATGATGTTTTCACTGAATGATTTTTCAATGCTCTGATAGTAATGTTAATTTACTTAAACAATGACCTACAGTATGTGCTTACCTATTTTACTTCTAACTCAGATACAAAAAGAAAAAAAATCAACAAGTAATATGAAAATAATATGAAAAGGTAGCAGCACTAAACAGTGATTTTTAAAAAGCCTGGATAAAATGTAATCACTGTTTCTTTTTGTATTTTGTTCAACAAAGTGAGGCACAATTTATTATTAATGAAATGACTCCAGTTGAAATTAAATATAAGGACATAATTCAGTGTTAAGTTTAAATTTAAAGTCAGATATCTCAGTCCCTACATGATTTATTTATTTTTTCTAGACCTACCATCTATAATTTTACAACTTGGACTTTCTAAAATATTCTAAACAATGAAATACTTTTTTTTTTCTAATGAGAAAAAATATATTCCAACAATATATAGTATGATGCAAGGCATAATACCTTTTCACAACTGAAATATCAGGCTGAAAGCTGGTGTCCATTTCTGCATAACAATCTGAGTTCCACTGATGGAATTCTTGGAGCAAATGTTCTGACCATGGAACTCCATGTTTGGTCATAATTGGTAGCAAATCTTGTAAGCTTTTCAGTACCAATGAAATATGTTTAGTAATAATTTTAAAAATCTTTAGTTTAAGGTGAGAGTGTTAATATCATTACAATTTCCACTCATGCTTCAAAAGCCTCAGGAAATTAGAAATTAGGATCAAGAGTTTAATATTCCTTGTAACATAAGCTTTAAATGCTTTACTGAGTCTTGTATATTAAATGAGTTTATAAATTAGGAACTTCATTGAGTGCAATAGTGTTTAGGTCAACCTTGGTTTGGAAAAGTATGCATCCAGGTGGATACTGAAGAGATGCAGTTTCCCAATCACTTGAGAGACACTCCTGACTAAATTGTGTCTAAAATTTTATGCAAGAGTTAGCATAGTCCCAAATTTCCATTTTTTACTGTAATCATGAAGGCTTAGTAGAGCCACCATTAACTTCCACTCATTTATTACATAAATATGCCTGATCAAATTATGCTGGCATCATTTTAAGCAGTCCCTGATACTACATTATTAGTGCAGACAAAAAGTAAAAGATTATACTCTTCCCATTTTTATAACTTTGCACATCTTTTATAATGACTGGATTTTATATATACCAACACTCAGCAAGAGTTTCCACAAATCAAGTTCAACTGAGATCCTTGGCATCTTCATGTATGTTCTCCAGGCTTTTTAAAATCATTACACTTTCTCAAGTTTTCCAGTTCTTGAATACCTCAAACACTCTAAGACATCCCCTTCTCCTGTTAGGAAAATTATCTAAAAAAGGATTTTTTGCCCAAGGAAAACTATTCACATAAAGCAGGGTTTTTTTTTCCTCTTTTACCTGACATATACCAAAATAAGTAAATAATGGGGGGGAAGCATTCTTACTCCTTAATTTCACAATATGTGGACAGACTTAAAACTAGGTTCAACTGTGAAACACAGTATTCTAGACCAAGCCAAGGCCAAAAATTCTAGAGCATTTCTGGAAGCTTGGCACTCAGACAAATCAGCATATAGACATAAACAACATCTAAATACCATTCAAAAGAGATAATCAAAAGCCAATAAGGAAATGAAAAGACCAAAACACCTCCTCAGCAGCAGATGAGCAGAAATTAACACCAAGATTAATAGTAGATTAACAATCAAGGAACAAGCAATATCTAAAACAAGAAACTGTCAAACAAGCCAACAGTAAACAACAGTCTGATTAAGGAACCACCAAGACTACTGCTATGAACAAGGAGAGGGCAAGTCACTAATATAAAATGAGGCAACCCCACCTCCCACTTACTAGCACTGATGGTGTTGCTAATGAAATGTCTGCATAAAAACAACGAAGCTTAGACAGCACCAAGAACCCCACAGTTCAAATATTCTTGTTTATCGGTATGGTATGGACCTCGAGGTATACTGTGTAATCTGGATGGCTGCTCCTCATGAGGTGACCATAGATCTAACATATATAAAAAAATGACAAAACAAAAGTGCTTAATTTAAAAAAAAATCCATAGAGACAATATAAGCAAAAACTCCCTTTGTGGTCTTAACCTTCAAAATAAGAAAGTAATGGTTTTATTCATGTTTTCAATGTATTCTCTGATTTTCAAAACATTCTCATTCTCTCCAATGAAACACTCTGAAGGGGGCTGTTTTGTTCTGAGAGCAGTGGGGGGGGAACTTTTCCTGTTTTGCACATACTCCTAGGAGAAAGATACTTCAATGCAGCTATATCTAATACTTTCTAATTTTCTGCTTTATTGCTGAATCCAAAGAATAGTTTCTGATCATATTCATTTACCTTATCTCATTAAAACAGTCTTATTTAAACTATTTTCCCTGTGGCTTTTGGTTAGTCCATATATTTACATAGTCTGCGGGGAACTGAGGTTTAGTATTCCCTATCTACCCCTCTTCTACTGCAGTCTTAGAATTATGTTATAAGAAGGATTTAGTGAGAGATTCTCTTATCTTTTAAAACCTGAAGTTGCTTTTATTACACCATTCACTGATATCACAGACATGTACAGGCAGTTCCTTTTCTATACATTTGACATCAGCCAATATAAATATCACTGAAACACTTTTAACTCAAAGGAAGAAAGGAAGGAAGGGATTATACATATTTTAAAAAAATATGTAGTTTTAAAAAACTTGTAGATGCTAAAGTTGATTCTATTTGTACGATGATTTACTCGGAAGGACATTTCAGGTGTATTACTTTATTCTGAATATTAGTAATTTGTCTAGGTGAGCTTTGTGAAATTGCATTAAAGGCATTTGAAATACTGTATTAAGGAGCTGGGTAAGGGGAGGATGGTGCTTGGCAGTTTTAAAAAACATCAATTTGATTTGGAGATTTGATCAACCATTCTATTGCAATCCTTATAGATAGTGATAGAACAACATGTAATATGGTTAGTCACTGCATTCTTCCTAGGTCTGATAAAGAACCACTGATCTAGAATGATTCAGCTAATTTCATGTTTAAGACAAGACTAAAACTCAGTCACATGTATTCTAGGCTACTGCCTTTATTCATTATACCAAATTGGCTCTCCTATTAAAGTTAGGCTCTCACAGGACAAAGAAGCTAAAAAAAAATGTTGCCCACCAAAAGTAAGGATTCTATATCTCTTTGTCTCTGTCTAGTGATCATCTGATTTTTGTAGCCTGGATATGATAAGCCTACAAAGTACACATAAAAAAGTAGGAAAAAGTAGGAAAAAATACTTCCTGGCCTAGTAATAAATTAACTGCACCTATAAATAGCCTTAACCCTTTTTGTTTTATGAATATAAGTTTTTGTATATAATTACGATAAGTGAAATGGAAGGATAGAGGAATGATTTGGAGGGAATACAAAAGAACACTTGAAATCATAAATTGGGAACTTGAATCCCAAGTGCCGCATAACAGAGTGAGTGCCTGTTACTCGTCCCAGCTTCTGCCAACCTAGCAGTTCGAAAGCACGTAAAAATGCAAGTAGAAAAATAGGGACCACTACGGTGGGAAGGTAACAGCGTTCCGTGCGCCTTTGGCGTCTAGTCATGCCGGCCACATGGCCACGGAGACGTCCTCGGACAAGCACTGGTTCTTCAGCTTTGAAATAGAGATGAGCACCGGCCCCTAGAGTCGGAAACGACTAGCACACATGTGCAGGGGAACCTTTACCTTTACCTTTAAGGAACTGGAAAGATCATCTAGTCTAAAATTCAAAATGTGCAAAAAACATTTAAACCATCCAGCCATTTTTTTAAAAAAAAACCCTCTAGAAATGGAAAAGTTCCACAGGAAAATTATGCAGTTTTGTATAGATCTTAATGTCAGAAAATGTTGCTTATTTTGAAGTTAGCTGCAACGTATACCTTTTACTTCTGCCTCTGGTTTCTGTGGGAATAGAAAATAATTCATATGACACTCTTTTATGCAAATAGACATTGATGTTATATATTCCTTCAGCCTTATTTTTCTTAGACTGAACACTTCTTCATTTGTTTATTTGGTTTATTACCTATATAGGATAATGTACAAAGAAGCAGTTCAGAAAGGGGTGGGTCAGGATAGAGAAATAAACAAAACTTTTTGACTGATCTTTATCCAGTTAATGGTTATAAACATTATAATCCCTGAAACTGAATATGCTGTGGAGCAAAATAGAAAAAGAGCTTGCTTTGAACATTGTAAGGAGCAAGCAGGATTATTGGGAAAATAAAGTCAGAAAGATACTGAGCGAGTTGTGGCTGAAATACTCTGAAAATCACCATTTGTAGTTTCAACAGCACTGCAATGCTGCCTTTATCCTATTTTAAAATGATTTTATCTTACAAGTAACATTATTACCATGTTTTAATCATCATTTTCTCACTGCAATCCTAACAACACACATGTTCTATTTTGATGATTGATAGCTTTCCAAAACATCACAAATCAGTTATAGGAGAATTCTGTAACGATGAAGCTGAACAACATTTTAACAAAAGAGTCTGGGGAAGTGTGTAATTGGCTAGCTGTAAAAGAGAAGGGACGCGGTGGCTCAGCGGGTTAGCACGCTGAGCTTGTCGATCAGAAGATCGGCAGTTTGGTGGGTCGAATCCCGAGTGCCGCGTAACAGAGTGAGCGCCTGTTACTCATCCCAGCTTCTGCCAACCTAGCAGTTCGAAAGCACGTAAAAATGCAAGTAGAAAAATAGGGACCACTACAGTGGGAAGGTAACAGCGTTCCGTGCACCTTTGGTGTCTAGTCATGCCGGCCACATGACCACGGAGATGTCCTCGGACAAGCGCTGGCTCTTCGGCTTTGAAACGGAGATGAGCACCGGCCCCTAGAGTCGGAAACGACTAGCATGCATATGCGGGGGAACCTTTACCTTTACCTAAAAGAGAAGAGCAAAGGTTTGTCTTTTTTATTTTTATTTTTTTTTGTTAAATACAATATTTATTCTGGGTATATATGCTTCTAAGTCCTAAGCTTCCTTACTTGGGAGAAAGACTTACTGTCATCAAAAGGATTGACAGGACTGTAGAACTGGATCAGATATTGATAGCTTTTAGTGGGATACAATTGTCTCACCTGAGTCCTATTTAGCTGGGTAATTTTCCTTCCTTTTCCAAACCTGTACCTGTGTAATAAGCAGACAGACTATATAGATCAACCCTTCAGCATGGTGCTGAATAAGGCATCTGATCTAAGATCTCTCAGAGACTTGAGGCAGAATAAATATGGCTATGGTTGTTACTTGAATGTCCCTGCATATGCCAGATTTTTATATCAAGCAAGAAAGACAAAGTTTCTCCCTTTTTAAAGAAGCATCTGTTGGTGACATTCTGTCAGTGTAATTCCTAATCAGTGAAAAAACAAAATTCTGCTGAGAGTTTGGATGATTGTGGCACATATACATTTGATAAAAACATAAATAATTATATTTTGGAAAATCTGTGGAAAAATCTGTGGACAAGATCTTAGACCCATGGTTTTCTTCCTACTGTCACAGTTGTAAGAGAGGTACATAAATATTTAAAGCACTATATTTCTTTTTTGTACAGCACCCAGAGTCATGATAAACAAAAGAGCCACAGGAATATGAATAAACTGAAATTGATTCTCTCTCAAGCATGGAACAATAACTTCTGCAGCTTGAGCTTCAAGTCTGCATTCCTGTAGAGCATTCCTGTTTTTAATAGTTCATGACAGAATGGCAAAATAGCCAAACAAGATGTGATATAATTAGTCTTCTATTATTCCCAGAGTTATGTTTTGTGAATGTTTACACCTAATACAGTGGATGAAATCATAAAATATTCAGTGTGTGTCTGAAATTGTCAAGAATTGTGGCATTTTAAGACATGGAATTTGGCAGACACATTAATGTAAGCAAGCATATCTTGTCTGTGCCATAAACATTCTATAGAAAACATAAGTGATTCTTTCTTATTGATGGACTGTATTGACAAGCTTCAACAGTTTCTTATAATCTTTATGGTGGAAAACCACAATTTTTAAACTGAATTGTTGAGCTCTGCTGACAAAATACATTGTGCCTGGACTGGATACTCTTATAATTTGTGTGTCAGTTTTGCAGAACGAAGCATGAAGAACGATATAGAGACATGTAAGAGAGCCTTGTCTGCTTACTGTACTATATCACCTGTAAATTCAAACTATGTCAAAAAGAGTAAACAACAACATATGTGCAGGAGCTCCACACCACAAAAGAGTGTGAGTCAATCAAGAACTGTTCCTTCAAAGAAAGTTTTGGATAGCTCCCTTCAGATACATACTGAAAGTTGAGATGAAGACTTGTTAGCTAAGATAAAATTGAAAGATATGTCAGCAGATGAAGCTGGAGTAAATTAGCATCATGGGCAAACCTGCTTTCCACAAGTAAGAATTAGTTTGAATAAACTTCAATAGTATGACAGAATGTCATACAATATTCTACAGCAGCCTTCCTCAAAGTGGGGTCTTCTCAGAGTTGCTTAATTAGCTTGATTATTGCTAAGAATTTTGGGAATTGAAATCCACATACCTGGAGGGCTTGTATTTCTGTGAGCTGTGCAAAAATTGGATTCAGGGAAAAACCATTTGACTCATTCATCTAAATCAGGTTCACAAACTGAAACTGTTTCTGGGTCTATCAATGTATCAGATTAGATGTTTTTACATCTATCCAGTTTTTAAAAAAATCCCCTGGAGATTCTATTACTGCTTCTCCCCCTCTCCCATCCAAATTTATGAAATTCCAACACATAATATATGGTATTGCAACAGTTTAGATACTTGAAAAATCTGAGGTGATGAGAGAAAGAGAATTCTGTGATGTGATCCCTGACATTAATATGCACAGCTGGCCAACATATTTTATCACAATAAACTCTGCCAATCAAAGCTCTTACGAGCCAGACATAATTTTGATTTTATGACTCTGATGCCTTGTTTTTCTTTGCTTCACATATTAGGATTTTTTTTGGGGGGGAGAGCCATTTTTTTTTCTTTTGCTCATATAACAAATCGGGCCCTCTCCTAGCACCAACCATCTCAGTGATGAACACTATAAAACAGTCGTATGTGTTCTGGAAGTTAATAAGATTACATTATGCAATGTATTAAATAATATTTGAGGTTATAACTTTCAAGACAACCAAACAATAACAATAGTCAATTATTCCAATCAACAGCGCACATGTTAACTTAGCACCTTGAGTGTTTGAAATCTAAAGATAACAAAGTGATTTTAAGCACTCTGTGTACATTTAATAAACATAAGCAAAAAAAGAAAAGTAGTAGATTTTGTAGTAGTAATTCAGTTTAATGGAACGTATACTGTACAGATTTCAACTACAGAAGGAACTGTAGTTGAACAGCCACAAAACTGAGGGAACAGACATTGTAAAACTCACCAAGGGCAGGATTATAAGATATCTGAATACACAATGGAGGAGATGGACAATCACAAAGGAGGATGGATTGTGAGAGGGAGGAGGATCCACTAACTGTTCAACTTTCTTAGCATCTGCAACAAAACTTGTAACAAAATATACATACTGGCCTACATGTATAGGAAATTACTTTCTTCCAGCATCAGAACGTCTCATTTTTCAATTGCAATGTTTTTCCCAACAAGTCTGCATTTTCAAGAACATATGCTAGCAATGATATAGAATCAGTGAATACATGCTTTACAAATTTTACCATAGAAACATACAACAACTTCTGTGATCTAATATCTAGAGCAGGGTTTCCCACAGTTGTTAATATTAAACTTTAATAGTTGGTGAGACTAACCAAGAGCTCTATGTTATTATTATTCACAGTACTGTTAGTTCAAATAGTATTTATTAAATTTACTTTCATATAATGAATTTTTGGGGGGTTGATGAACAATCTGAAACTTTATGAAGGGATCAGTGAGCTGAAGAGTTTGGGAATCTCTGAATTACAGTGATCATAGATTTAAAGGGGCTATATAGAAGCTGATCACTGGAATCAGAAAATAAATCTAGATTGTAAAATCTGTAAAAGGACAGGGGGGAAAAAGAAGCAGACAACTTATAAGTTCACAATATATAAAAGTGTGAATGACTACTATTAGGTAGTACTCTACATAATAGCTCTACCCTTCCCTGCTCAAAACGTTAAAAAAGCCAGATACATATTTGATTTTAAGACTATGCCTGCTGGATAGAGGATGTGACAAAAATGGGATATATGCCCTCTGCTTGCTGGATGCAACTAAGGTCAGAAGACAAGGTTTAAACAACAGGAGATAAGGCAGGAGGTTTAAAGATGTACAACTTATACACATCTCACTTTGTCTTACACAGAAAGAGAGAGATTCTAAAGAAGGATTGGTAGACACAGTATAGCTGGGGAAAAGAAGAGAAATTCCCTTCCTGGGGAGAAAGGGGAACAATGATATCTGGAAAGGGGTGAATAAATTGATTTTGCTGATGTAAGGAGTTACCCTAAAAATGGTTCTAGGGTAGGGGACGATTGTCAGTGAAACAAAAGACATTAGTAATATACTTGAATCCAATCACTTTATTTTATTTGCTTTTTTCCCCCTTTCAGGAATCTTATAAAATCAACATTTTCTGCTTGCTTCACTCTTGGGCATAAGGACAGCAGCTTCACTATAAGAATAAGCTCTTTGCTTCCAACATCATTTTTGACTTTCTGGTTACACAAGTCCTGAGCCTAGTTAGGGGAAGCTGTTCAGGAAAGGGGGCGGAAAATCAGGAGGTGCACTGTTCTTGTGTGTAATTCTGCCTTTGTGTAAATCAATATTATTGAAATGCAGTTTATACTTAGCTTTTTGGTCCTGATTCTCTTTCATTCATTGATCTTAAACAGCCAAATAAAATAAAATAAAAATCAGTGTTGTTTGTCGAGTTATTGTCTGTCTTTATTTTGGGCATCAGTATAAGCCTAAGTCTTGAGTAGAGGTGGGATGGAGATCTGAGGCTGTGATTTCAACTTAGACCACTGTGCATCGCATAGAGACTAGCAGTAATATAGCTCAGACAAGTATTTTTTTTTTATTGTACTAGGCAGGCAAGGGATAGATAAACAAAGATGGGTTTTGAAATTATCAAGTAAATCTACTACCACACCCTGTTTTGACTTCATTTGGCCAGGTGGAGGTAGTAGAATGGCAGCTCCGCCTGTGCTAGTAGGCACCACTAATACTATGGCATACAGAAAAAAACAGAGGAGTTTTCAACTGGGGAAAGAGAGAGAGGGAAGACATAAAAACATTTTTGTTCTCAGTTCAAAGCCACATGCGGTAGAATCTGGCTGTGATTGCCCGGGAGAAGGCATTGCCCACCAACCAGGATTCCAAGCAAAGGAATTTCAGCAGGGCAACTAAATGGGGTGATATTTCATCCAATTCCAGCCGATTCCAGCCCTCTGGAGAATGAGATTGTCCTCATTGTTCAACATTGCTCCTTTTTTAAAGGCACTGTTTGGTTACCATAAGATGGATCTTCAAGAAGAATGAGTCACCCCATTATCCTGTTCATTGGTGCACTGCTTTTTTAAAGATGATGATGGTGACAATAATGAATTGTCTCATTCACTTGTACACAGAAGTTTGCAAGGTGCATAGTTTCAGGCAGAAACTATTATGAAATCTTTGTCACACAATTTAACTTCATCAACCAGCCTCTGAACTCGAATTCATGAACTGAGTGAGGGAGTCTTGGTTCACAAAGTTCACTCTGTCTAGAAATGAGCAGGTGGGAAAAGTAATTTAGTACTTGTCAAATTAATGTTCTTTTTGGTTGTGATTGCAAAAAGAGGTCCAGTAATCTTTCTAAAAGTTAAAAATAGAAGTAGAAGAGAAAGAAATTCTTTGATTTACCTTGGACAAGGTATAAAATTCTCAATACTGAGTGAATGCCTAGACCGGATTTCATGCCAAATGTGCATTGCTGCTGTTAACCAAAGGCAACAACGTTTGGAACTAGAATAGAGGCCAAGGTAGGGCCTCTCTACTATTGTTTAGAAATGTCCTGAAGACAAAACATTTGCAAGGGAGGGTGAGACCCCTTGATTCACTGAATTTGCCATCTTTTATATTCATCTCTTATTGATTTTATTGTATCGTTTGATTTTTCTGAGCTGTTTGTTTTGCTCCTTCATGTAAGCCTGTCTTTAAAATATTGGCTTTGGAAACTGTGAGAATTGACTATTGTCAAGGGACTGTTCAAAATTGTTCCCTTGTCCACATACAAACCACTGATTTCAGAAGGCCTGCCTTTTGGGCTGAGGCAAACCTCAAATCGCAGCAAACTTAGTGGGAAAGTATAGAAGCCTAACAGGGACTTTTTCCAAGTGGGTGTTAGGGTTGCATCTGTGAATAGGTTATTATCTCTGAATTAGGGAATTTATCACCTTTTACATTGCATCTTCTTCCCCAAAATCATATTAATAAAGTAACAGATATTAAACCAAAGGGATGCGGTGGCTCAGTGGGTTAGGACGCTGAGCTTGTCGATCAGAAGGTCAGCAGTTTGGCGGGTTGAATCCCGAGTGCCGCATAACAGAGTGAACGCCTGTTACTCGTCCCAGCTTCTGCCAACCTAGCAGTTCAAAAGCACGTAAAAATGCAAGTAGAAAATAGGGACCACTCCGGTGGGAAGGTAACAGCATTCCATGCGGTTTTGGCATTTAGTCATGCCAGCCACATGACCACGGAGACGTCCTTGGACAAGTGCTGGCTCTTTGGCTTTGAAACGGAGATGACCGTCGGCCCCTAGAGTCGGAAACGACTAGAACGCATGTGCAGGGGAACCTTTACCTTTACCTTATTAAACCAAAACAGGACAAGAGTGGGACAAGCTAAAGTCCTCTCTTTCAAGTTATATTTCCAACATAGTGATACTGACAGCCATCCTTTTCTATACATTCTTTGGTTTCCAATGACTAGGCAAAACAAGTTTTTTTTCTTGAATTCATCATAATATCATGATTTACTTAATTTGACTATTACTTATTGATATGGGAAATTACATTTCTTTATTCCAAATGTTGTGTGGAGATTTGTTGAGTTTTGTTTTGCTCAGACCTGCTTGTTTGGTCCTAAGAAGTGTAGTGGTTAAACTCTTGAATGTTTCTACTGAATCCTGGTAGGGTAAGTATCCAATAAAGATTTTATCCCCATCTGTGTTAATTTGACCACAAACCGGACAGCTTTAATTATTTTGAAACTCCCCCATTATAGATGTTGAACAGATCATTTTCTAAATTGAATATTTAATCTTGATTGAACTGAAACAGGTTGCTACCAAATGTAGAAACTTAAATCAAATCAAATGAAGTCCCTCTGTAAATCTTTAATTTCCCATCTGAATCAAACCAGAGCTGATACTCACAAACCTAATATTTATGGGATTATAGTTTAACTGATTAGTTTTGTTTTTCAGTTTTGAATGAAATGTATTGGGTGATTTTTAAATATGCTTAAATATCCCAGCCTGACTCATGAAATCAAAGGCTGTTGCAATTATTACTGCCCCCATAAGTTGGCCTTTATTCCTCCCCCTTGTTTTATCCAAAAGTAATGGAACTATTGAACAACAAAAAAATATGCAAGATCTTGCATATCTAACCATTGAGCCATGGTGGCGCAATGGTTAGAATGCAATATTGCAGGCTAATTCTGCTGACTGTCAGCATTTGATTTTCACCAGGTCAAGGTTGACTCAGACCTCCATCCTTCCAAGGTTGGTAAAATGATGACCCAGATTGTTGGGGGTAATATTGTGACTCTGTAAACCACTTAGAGAGGGCTGTAAAGCACTGTGAAGTGGTATATAAGTCTAAGTGCTATTGCTATTTTTGTCTTTTGGTTGTACTCTGACAGCTTTCCAGTCAAGAATCAAACAAACTCTTTACTAACATATGAATCAACATTTATCACTACTGTTATCCTCTGAATGAGGGCTAATATCCACAAAATATGTGTCAGCCACTGATGGCTGCAAAAGCAATGATTTTATTTTTTCATTTATTCAAAGTCCCTGGGCTTGGAATAAATATTCACCTTGGTAATGCTGATTTATCAGCAAAGTGAAAATTCAAAAGGCAATTAAAGAAATCCATATGTTAATATCCTGAGGGATTACATATTGCATAAATAAATTAAATGTAAATCCATTACAATTTGATATTTGAGAATTTCTATATTATAATAGTAGTAAATAATCAGAAAAAATGCATTTTTTTTCTTCTGCAATACAGAAAAGGAAAATCACCAACATTTTCTCAGAAAAAAATTGTGAGATATTTGGCTCAGTATAAGGCTCATAATGTACAGAACGTAATGTACTAACCTGATTTTATTTCCTTTGATCTTAATACTTAATACATATGATGCTATGATTGCTGTTATGTATATTTATTGTTGTATTTCTGTGAATACATTCATGGCAAGTCAGTCCAGGCCACAAAATATTGCCAGAAGAGCCATAGGATTCAGAGGGGGGAAAAATGCTTTGGGAATTCCAAAAAAGAAATGGTGGATTTTAAAAATCTGCTTCTTGCAGAGCCAAGGACTGCAGTAAAGAATAAAAAAATCAGCTTTTTAGAACCTCTCTGGACAAGAGAAGATCTGAGATCAATCGCATAGTTGCTTTTTACAAGGAGACTGCAAGACAGTGATCAGCAGCACATTTTGAGCACTGAGAGATGACAGGAAAAGCCATCTTGCTTGCAACCATGGTGTACCTTTCAATGGGCACTAAGTTTGATTATTTCCTTTTCTAATCACATTGGGAAATTACTTATTAGCTACTTTCAAGGTATTACAGATATCTGTATTGACAACTCTGAAAATGGTGGGTAAATCTGCCTTCAATGCTTGACAAAAGAAAATTTTAATTGTAAACTTAAGATTTTTTTTAAATTGAATTAAATGGCAAAAAAGATAAATAACAGCTTGCTCTTGGAAAGTTAATTTAAATGCCTAGATAAATTTCAAATAAGATTTTGGAATTATTTATAATGAATCCTTCCCATCGGAAATAGATTTGCTTGGACCTTTGCAAAATACAATAAAAATAAGTACTTTTTAAAATTAGGTAATAACGGGAACAAAGATTTTAGTTAAAGAGAACAATATACAAGTGTTAATAATAGCTAATTAAGTGGGACTTAAAAATGATGCAAAACACTTTAACATTGAAAATACTGCAGAACACCTTTTAAAAATGGAATCAGAAGTTAGCAGCAACAGTTTCAATGGTGATGTTTGCTTCTATGGATAGACTGTGTCCAAAAGATGTTATGGAGGAAATAGCAGATGAGGAACAAATTTTATTTGAAAAGACATCGAAAATAAATGGCATCGAAAATAAATCTGTAAATACTAGGTTATAAGAATGACATAGAAAATGGTACCTTGCTGGAATTGGTTGATGTTTCAAAAATTAAAAGAAAAATACAAATAAGAAACCGAGAGAGTGACCTGAATTAATTATTTCATACTGGATTTATAAAAGAAGCTAGTTAAAGCTTTGAAGAAGCTTGTGAGAAGGGACAAAGAAGAAAAGAAATTCTACAACAATATTTGAATTGCCTTACGAATAAGACTGTTATTACTAAAAAGAAGGAACATAATATTCATTTATATAAACAAGGTTAAAATAAGATAGACTGTAAACTAATATGGGATGTAAAGGTTTATACTTATGATGAAAGTTGGAAGTCATTTCTTTATATGTATCTTTTTCTGTTTTTTTACTCTATGCATATGCACATGCATATCTCTCTCTCTCTCTCTCTCTCTCTCTCTCTCTCTCTCTCTCTCTCTCTCTCTCTCTGTGTGTGTGTGTGTGTGTGTGTGTGCATGATTTGTAGGGATGCAGTCGCTATCTGTACAATGATTTCTGGAAGAAAAGTTTCCCTCCAGATCCTATTCCTTAGTTACTGCCATCTATAGGTTTACCAGTATCAAGTCTTCTCTATTGCCTCTGATATCAAATAAGGAACAACCCTGTTGGATTTTCACAAACCATTAAGACTTGGATGTTTCAGTAGGCACTCCAGGGGTCAGTAGGGGGTATTATTTTAGACTTTCCCAATGAAGATGAAGCTAGGGTTGTTCTTTGGTATGTGAACTTTGCTTATTACACTGCTACTTTATTATATAACAATAGCACTTAGATTTATATAATGCTTCACAGTGCTTTACAGCCCTTTCTAAGCAGTTTACAGAGTCAGCATATTGCCCCAACAATTTGAGTCCTCATTTTACTGACCTCAGAGGGATGAAAGGCTGAGTCAACCTTGAGCCGGTGAGAATCGAACTGCCGAACTCCTGGCAGCTGGCAGTTAGCAGAAATAGTACTGCATTCGAACCACTGTGCCACCATGGATCATCATATGCTTTTCTTTACATTGTTATCTTTCACTTTAGCCACAGTACTGTTTTGGAGGTGGCTTAGATCCTCAGAGGTAGATATGACTAGAGTGATCCAGAAGATTAATAAAATATATAGGAAGTAAATGAATCAGAGTACCGTAGATTTAAATTGGATTCTTTTGTAAAATCTTATTTTTTTATATTTTCCTAGAAAATCTATTACATTATTGCTCAGGAACTATGTACACTGTTATGTTTCATTTTAATTATATAACTGTGTTGCCCATATACAAGCCATTCAGAGTCAGACATGACTGGAGCACCATATAAAGCTAGAAAAATAAATATGTAAGTAAATAAATAAATAAATAAGTGTAGCACGTACCTCTTTTCTTGAAATCATAGAATCCTTTTTATCTTTCTATCTTTTTCGCCTTTTAATCTGAAATCATGCATAACCCTAACCAATATTTTTAAGGCATAAAACTGCAATCAAGCCAATCTCCCACAGGGGATGCCTAATCTTCAAAACTACTAAAATAATTGTTCAGGAACTTTAGGTCCCTACTATTTTTTCTTGGTTGATTTCTAACTGAGCCATGAAAACAAGCTAAGAAAGTGTGACCAAGATTCAGTAATGCAGGAAAATTATCAAACCAATTTGGGTTCCCCAGGTCAGTGAAATAGTTAACCAGAAAAGGAGGCATATTTCAGATGTTACATGCACAGCAGCACCTTTAAGCACACATTATTTTGAGGAGAGGAAATTATGATGCCCTATTTTCCAGATGAGTTGTTAAATTACTTGTCCAGAATGCATCACACCTATTTATTTAATTTGACGGTTCACAAGGAGATACAGCGTAATGCAGGCATTGTCACTGCAGAGAAGATTAAAGCTTTGTGTTGACATTGATAAGAAATAAAGCATAATGTCAAGTGCTTTCTATCATAACAATCATGGTTGTATGTAGCCTAAGCAATAACATTTCTAAAAAAGAGAGAGAGAAATGTTTAGCCAAGGAAATACAATAACTAAGTAAAAGATCATTTTCAACTGACATGGTTTCTGTCAAACAAACAGAATAGGGTTTTGCAGTGACTTTACATATTTTTCCCCTCCTGATATCATTGTTTTCATAGTTTGCTCTGATTTTCCCATTTTGCAAAAAGGGCACTAAAAATCTGTTGGAATTACTTTGCCTTATGAGTTTGGTGCAAGAAATTCACCTAGGATTTTATGTCTTTACAATGATGAAGATGGTGAAATTGGTTGGAAAGTTGGGCAGATATGACATGGAAACCTGAACAGATGAAAGGCTGGTTGTGTTTTGTTTGTTTGTTTGTTTGTTTGTTTTTGAGTACTGTTTGGTCAACAACTCAACCTTCAATTAGATAAATCATCAAACTTATAAGAATGTTGTTGGTTCTGATCTTGTCATACCTTGTTCTGCTGCCAGTTCTCCACCAATCAGAGCCTGGGAATCAACAGTTACAAGGAGTAGCATTTCCCCCCCCCTGCTAATTATTTCTTGAGAGTTGGAAGAATTTGTGTGATTATGTCTAACTGCTCAGAATACCTATAAAAATGAGTTTACTGATGAAGAAAATTATTTAATCTGGGCATATTGTAGAGTTTTTGCAGGGCAATTAGAGTTGCACCTTTTCTCTGAGATGCTTTCTATTTATATTTCTCAGCAAAGTTCTGTTGATGAAACCAGGATCTTAAACTAGTTATTTTGCCAGGTTGAGGGAGGATCTATAATGCAAGATATCTAAGCAATCTCTTTCCTTCTCACTTTTATTTTTTTTTAATTTTTTAAAAAATAATCCTGGAATCTCAGAAGTTGTTGTTTTTAACATTTGTGATACTTGTGCAAATATGCAAACGGTGAACAGTAATGTGTGTGTGTTTTCTTTTTTTAAAAAAAAAGTTAAAAACTTCATCTCTCTGTTCCAAATTCTTCATGTTTCATGTAGAATTCATAGAGGAAAGGATTTTCCCCTTGGAGCTTTTTCGAAGGCAGAAAAAAGATATATTTTCTGTATGTATACAGGCTCCAGAGAACAGGGTGATAAGTAACCATCACAAACTAAGAAAAATACTATATTGGACTGTCTTAGTATCACATAGATTCCAATATTATTCTGTTCTAAATTCTGCAAATTTAGAAACAAATAACTTCAGCTGCCCATGGTTATGAGGTCTTAACTATGCCTATCAATTGATTTTAAAGCAAATGTCACAGATTTTCCACAGGTTTTGATGGCAAAAACAAAATAATAATAATAATAATAATAATAATAATAATAATAATAATAATAATAATAATAATGATGATGATGATGATGATGATGATGATGTTGGAAGGGACCTTTGGAGGTCATCTAGTCCAACACCCTGCTCAGGCAGGAAACCCTATACCATTTCAGACAAATGACTGTCCAGTTTCTTCTTAAAAACTTCCAGTGTTGGAGCATTCACAGCTTCTGGAGGCAGGTTGTTCCACTGATCAATTGTTATAACTGCCAGGAAATGTCTCCTTAGTTCTAGGTTGCTTCTCTCTTTGGTTAGTTTCCATCCATGTGAGAAAGAAGTTCCCTGAGGTTGGGCTCCAAAACGAATACAATATTGTATTTTATCTTTCTCCCTTCTCTAATTTTCTTGCATTTTATCCTCAAGCCATAATCCCTTCACTTTACTTTCTTTTTCCTTTAGCACTAACCATAACACTTCCCCCTCTAAAAATACTAATTGTATATACAGCTAACTACAATTTTTAAGTTTTAATTTCTATGAAAGGAAGCATATACTGTCCACTGCTACGCTAGGTATTTGAACTAAATTCCAGCCTTCATTTGTGTTGGAGTGCAATAATGATTCCAAACTAATCTGAGTTCTAACATGATGTTTTTTTAACAATCTAAGCATGCACACCAAATCATCTCAGCTATTTATTGCTTTGGCTGCAGACCAGCATACACATTATTAATTTTAGCTGCTGTTGAACCTTCCAGCCTAGGATTGGGGGGGGGGGAATAAAAACTAAAATATTTCATATATACATATACATAGATACACACACACACACACACACACACACACACACACACACACACACACACACACATATATATATATATATATATATATATATATATATATATATATATATATATGTGTGTGTGTGTGTGTGTGTGTGTGTAGATCTAGAGTCTCGGGTTTCTTCCCGCGTTCCTTTCATCTTCAGAAAGTTGTGGCGACGTTTCAACGAAATCCCATCCGTCATCATCAGGCCGGAGTGGAAGCAGCAGGAGAGACACTCCGGCCTGATGATGACGGATGGGATTTCGTCGAAACGTCACCACAACTTTCTGAAGATGAAAGGAACGCGGGAAGAAACCCGAGACTCTAGATCTACACATACAGACACCCGCGAGAATCTACGAAAACATATATATATATATATATATATATATATATATATATATATATATATATATATATATATATATTTGTTTTCTGACGTTTTCGCGGGTGTTTGTATGTGGATGTTTGGTCATTCGGGTTTTTCATTCGGCCGAACAAAAGCAGCACAACTCACCAGCTCAGGTCTAAGGCTGGCAGCTGAGACCAGCCCATCCACTCAAAACACACCCCCACCCAATCAGAACACACCCACCATTCAAAACACACTCCCACCCAATAAGAACACACTTAATCCCCACCCAATCAGAGCACACCTCCACCCACCGAACACACCCCCTCTGGCAGTTTAAAAAAGAGGAACAAACAGCCACATGCTTCTCCCAGAAGAAGGAAGCTGAAACCACTAGCCTGATGATGACGGATGGGATTCCGTCGAAACGTTGCTCCTACACCTTTAGTTCTACGCGGGGAAAAATCCGAATGACCAAACATCATCCATATATATATATATATATATATATATATATATATATATATATATATATATATATATATATTTGTTTTCGTAGATTCTCACGGGTGTCTGTATGTGTAGATCTAGAGTCTCGGGTTTCTTCCCGCGCTCCTTTCTTCCGTGGGGCCAGATCACGAAGGTGTCATCCACATATCTGAGCCACAGTTTTGGTTTGTTTGTAGTCTTTTCCAGAGCGTTAGTTTCAAATTCTTCCATGAAAAGGTTGGCGATAACTGGTGATAGAGGGGATCCCATTGGTGCGCCTTCTATTTTTTTGTATCTCTGGCCTCTGTGTATGAAGTATGTGTTTGAAGGAAAGGAACAGACAGACCACGCATTGCTCCTGAAAACAGCAGGAGGAACACTCCGGCCTGATGATGACGGATGGGATTTCGTCGAAACGTCGCCACAACTTTCTGAAGATGAAAGGAACACGGGAAGAAACCCGAGACTCTAGATCTACATATATATATATATATATATATATATATATATATATATATATATATATATATATATATATATATAAACTGCAGTTAAATCACCAATGTTGCTTTTGCTGCTGTAAGCACGCTTGCAATCTCTATACATAGATAGGAGTTACTCCAGACATAGGAGTTATTTTAATATGCTGCCTTTGATAACAAAGAGAAAATTTTTATTCCTCACAAGCTTAGAATCAGATAGATTCCTCTCACTCTTCAACCTTATTTTGCCTGATCATATGATAAAACAGAAAATTGAATCAAAACACAGGAGACCTATGTAAAATATCAAAGGTTCTAATATTTTTTGTGAAGTTTTTTTTTTTTTTTGCCAAGGAGTTTCTAAGTATACCTTTAAAAGGAACAAACCATGTCAGGTTTTGCTACGAACCAGTTGCTTTAAGCTTTGCTAGAGGAATCCATAATCTTTTCAAAATTTAGTAAATGCTTCCTGGAAATCTCTCTCTCTCTCTCTCTCTCTCTCTCTCTCTCTCTCTCTCTCTCTCTCTCTCTCTCTCTCTCTCTCTCTCTCTCTGTGTGTGTTTGTGTGTGTGTGTGTGTGTACTGATATTCAGTCAGCAAACAATGAACATGAAACATTGGGAATAAATTGGGCTAACATTTTGATGAAAATCTGCCTATTTTCTGCTTAAACAGAGAAATCATCCTCTTCATCATAACAACAATGTTAAACAAGGGCTTTGTTGGTATTACTTTCTAACCAGGAACTTATACATACCCAGCCCTTGTAATTCTCATCTGAAATCTAAACAACTTCAAACAGCTTATTTCTACCAAATGGATCTGAAGTACATTTTATTGCTTAGGAGCAAAAATCAAAGATTTATTTTTAAATATAGTTTGTCTCAGAGGTGGGATTCAGCTGGTTTGCACCACTTTGGCAGAACCGGTAGCTAATTTTTTGTTGCCAAGGCCCAGAATGGACTTCCGGAAGCGGCATCGACACAGAGAACTGGTTGTTCACATATTTGAATCCCATCACTGGTTTGCCTTCTCCATTTAAATCTAGATACAGACAGCTAATTAAGAAATTAACATAATTTCCTCTAACATAAATATTCTAAAAATATTCATACAATTCAAGCCAGCATCCACAGTATTCTGTTTTCACCACTGAATTAATACCTTAATATCATGTAACAGTATCCTTCTTAATGATATCTTCATCCTAGTAAGTTTCTACTGTTTAAAAATGTAAAGGTTCTTTCGCACATGCATGCTAGTCATTTCCGACTCTAGGGGCCAGTGCTCATCTCCATTTCAAAACCAAAGAGCCAGCACTTCTCCAAGGACATCTCTGTGGTCATGTGGCCGGCATGACTAGACGCCAAAGGCGCACGGAACGCTGTTATGTTCCCACCGTAATGGTCCCTATTTTTCTACTTGCATTTTTACGTGCTTTCGAACTGCTAGGTTGGCAGAAGCTGGGATGAGTAACAGGCACTCACTCTGTTACACGGCACTCAGGATTGGACCCGCCAAACTGCCGACCTTCTGATCGACAAGCTCAGCATCCTAACCCACTGAGCCACCGTGTCCCTTTTCTACTGCATAGAAGGGCCCATTCATATGTCCAACATCCTCACACCATGAGAAAACTGAGTTTGTTGGATATATGTTCAAATCAAAATCACACAATGTGTAAGTACAGATTGAGGAATCCATTTATATTTGATGTCATTCTTGCATATTTCCACTCCTAATTTTTTTCTAAATCTAAATTTAAATTTTAAGAGGAATCAGCCTAAAAAAAATCATATCTAAATATTGAGCTCTGAACTCACCTCGTCTATGAATCTGCATTACTAGATTTACTTTCTTTTCAAATATACACGTCTCCCTTATTCCTTAGAAAACAAGCAGTATATAGCCTGGTAAAAAAAACCAGAATACCAAATTTCTGCAAGATTCCCTACTCATATCCCAAGAAGAAGCTACCTCACTAAGGCAGCATAGTAGTACTTTGCAGTCTTTTCTAGTCTTTCCACAGCCTATGGTAGCAGATTTTAATTTAGGTTTACTGAGCAACAACAACAACAAAAACAACAAAAGCAGCTCTGCCTCTACTGAGGTCAGGTGTCAAAAAATTAGTAATTTCTCATTTTTTAAAATCCTGAATAAATTAACTGAATAATGAAATTTAATTGTCGACAACAAGGCAGCTAATAAACTGGAAAAAAAATCAGAAAACCTTGACCTTTAAAAGAATAAAAAAATAGCAAAATAAGGTAAAAATGAATAAATGCAATATGACAACTTAAATATGTTCTCAGTTTAATTGTTATTATTTCCCAAATGTAAGGACTACAAATGGACATAGTTATCAATGGACCTCCTGGAAAGTTTGGAAAACAATAACATTCCACTCTTTTCTATAGATGGATACTCTTCCTAGAGCTTGGGAACATAGAATGGGATAAGGAAATTCTTACTCAATTCTTTCTTTTTGAGTGTGTGGGCATTTTTTTTTGGCAGGGGGATAGAGTAAGCCAAAGTCCAAGACAATCTCTGCTTGTGTCCTCCACTTCTAATATGGTGTGTTCTGTAAACATCCCACCTAATAACTAACTTTGATCGAAGAATGGCTGATCAAAGAAGAATTGATGAGTTTGAACTATGGTGCTGGCCTAAATTATGGTTACTGGAACAAAAAGAAGGAGTAAGCAAAGAACATTGTGCCTTGATAACATCAAAAATGGATACATAGATGAACATCTAGCAACTGAAAGAAGCTCTGCTTGATAGGGTAGTGTGGAGAGCACTTGCCTATAAACTCACCAAGAGTCAAATATGATTTATTTTATTTATTTATTTTATTTTAATTCCATTTATATCCCGCCCTTTTCCGAAGACTCAGGGTGGCTTACAAGCTTAGCAGTAGCCTTCATTCTATGTATATGCCTGCTTATTAGGGCTTTCACCCCCCCACCCCAAGCGGCATTATTACAAAGTCATCTTAATTGCCCCCAACAATCTGGGTCCTCATTTTACCTACCTTGGAAGGATGGAAGGCTGAGTCAACCTTGAGCCTGGTGGGACTCGAACCTGCACTAATTGCAGGCAGCTGGTGTTACTTAAGGAGGCATTAGCCCACTGCTCCACCAAGGCTCATTTTGAATGCTTAAAACAACAATTGCTAACTCTAATCACCATCAAATCATAACAGTTATTGAGTCCTCATTTTTCCTGGCAGAGACATGTTTGATGCATTTCATAGTTATGACTTCATAGTTATGAATAGGTCAGCACTGGACAGTCTTTGACCATTTTATAATGACCTGTTTGCTTCTTTTGCAGTTTTTTTTAAGCCATCCTTTGAATAGAACGGCCGTGAGATGTTACCACCAAACCCTTATAGGATGTGTATGGTATTTTTATAGATTTCACTTTTCCTTTGTGTACTAGCTCAATTTTCCTTCCATTGCATTTTGCAGAATATTAACATTTTCCACTCCCTCTTCTTCCTTTCTCAAAATTGAATATCCAGCTGTTCTCTTAATTAAATATGCTGCAGGCAAGAAGCTGCCTTTCATACATGAAGAAAAAACTAGTATAAGTTCCCAATGACTAACTAATGAGAGCTTGAAGATCCCTAAACTAATGTAAAGAGGAGGAACTTTCAAGAGAGTACTGAAGCTTTTAATTTCCAGTTGAGAGATTTCCCTCTTGCTAACATTTTATCATCAAAAATGTTATGCATTTAGTTTGGCAATTGAACGTTTTTTCACTTTACAAACAGGTAAGACAACCAATTTATTTTGATAGACTTTCTGGGAGTAGAACTACTTAAATTAACCCTGTCTTGGTCTGGGGGTCTTTATAACGCTAGTATTAAGGGAGGAAATGATAAGAGCTATGTATTTGGAAAACAATACTAAATTAGTATAGAAGACTGTTATGTGAATTATTACATATAACAATTATTTTTGGTAACAGAAAAGCTAAGCAATGAAATGGAGAAGAGACCAATATCAATATGGAATTATTACCTAATTTTCAGAGGTAGTTTTCCTTGAGTAAAACAGCTAAATTACTTTAAAGAAAGAATGATGTATTTTGATCAGATCAGCAATGCTTTGTAAGAAAGAGGAGGTTTTTAAACTCATGTTATTCAAGAGTAAGCAACCAGAGCCACTCCTGAGTAGTCTCAAGCAGAAACTTTATTGTTAGGCATCTATGTTACAAGAATCTCACCAGACCAACTACATTCCCTTGGAAATGATCAGATAAGGCTTCAAAGGATTCTGGGAGAGGTCAGGCCTGTGCCACTTATAAACTCAGCTCCCTTTTCCAGTCTAGCTGGCAATTTTATCAATTGCTACTTCTGAAGACTTTAAGACAAGAATTAACATCTCAGACGATAGCAAAGCAGAACAGGGCATAGAGGTGAATGAGGGTTAGAGAGGTACAGGTGGGTTTTGTTGTTAATTGATGTCCCATAGCATCTACCCTCTCCCATATTATTCACTTTAATGACTTTAGTTTTAATTTACTGATTGAGAACAATTAGTTATCCTAGAAAGCATTTAAGGTCAATTGTACCTAAGTTACAAGTTATGCATTCCTGACTTGAAGCTTGGAGAGAAATCATCATGAACTGGGTCCAAAAGGATATAATTAATGAAATAATTTAATCATTATAGAAACCTGATAACATTATAGGTAAAATGAATGAAAAACTAAAACAAATTAAATTAATATTTATTGTGGAATAAGTACTATTCAAAGGAAATATTTTATTTTATATCCTAAATTGCTCAACTATTTACTCATTTGATGTGGATGGTCTATTTATTTGTTTATTTTTTCTGATGGCAATATCTGTTGCCATCTTCCATCCATTACTTTATTTTTCCAGAATGCCTTAGATTTTTTTTTGTCAGCCTAGGTCAGTCTGGGCTGAAAGAGATGCAATAGTGATTTTTATCAACAATGCCCTTGAGCTATTCCTTATTTTGGATATGCCCTTTGGATAAATTTTGTTAAAAACAAAAATCAGCTCCAAGAAGTGAGTCCACAGTGTGCAAAAAACAATTGTAAAACAACAAATATATGGAAGATATGAGGGACGATGGAGCAATTAGAAGTGTGTATGATTCACACAATGAAAATCAAGGGAGGTGGAAGAAGATATTTAAAATATAAAATAAAAAAATAAGCAGATTGTGAGGGCAATCTTCACTAATTCTTTTACATCTCTAATTTCCTATTTCCTGTGAAATAGCTATCCATTGCATGCTATATCATGTGTAACTTCTCAACTGCATTCATAAACCACATTACAGCAATCCGTATGTTTGTTAGACCTTTTGAACTGAAATGATCATGGTTTAGGAAGAGTGAAACAATCAATTTAACAACCTAAATCAATAGTCATTAACTAAGATGCCTGTCCATAGACTGTCTCCTGGACACCTTTTCTTGATTTCCTTTGGTTTTTTGAAAGATAATTTTGAAAATCATTGAAGCTTTCAGCATATTAGGAAAATATCATCCACTATTCATTTTTAAACAAACTGATATAATTTACTCTCCATGGATTAATACAGGGGTGTCAAACTCAATTTCATTGAGGGCCGCATCAGCATTGCGTTTGCCCTCAGAGGGCCGGGTAGGTATGGCCAGGGTGGGCATGGCCTACTACGTGGGTGTGGCTAGAGTGCATATGGCCTACTGGGTGGGCATGGCCAGCTCTACATCATTCACATCAAGGGCATATATGGGGGCCTGGGCAGGAGTGGGACAGATCTCAGGGTCTCTGGCAGAAGGAGGGTCTCTGAGCCAGGGCCAAGGCAGTGGAGGCCGTTCCTTCACTGTTTCCAGGATGGCTTCGCGGGCCACATGAAACCACTTCGCGGGCCGGATATGGCCTCCAGGCCTTGTGTTTGACATGTCTGGATTAATATGATTGAAAATTTTTATATTTTGCATTTTGTACTTTTTTATTGAAGAGTTTTACAGATACATTTTAAACATAAAAAACATAAAAACCCATCCCCCACCCCCACCCTATTTCCCCTCCCTCTCCCTTCCCCCCCGACTTCCCAGAGCAAATACAGGGTATTGACCCTAACAATCTTAAACTATAATGTGCAAACTAACTATAATAACACTTTAAGTCCTATCGCACTTTAACATTCCTTGAAAATAACTAAGCATTTTGTACTTTTATGAGGTTTGCAATATAATTTTCAGTTCAATATTGTACACAAAAGTACCTGCATGGAGGTAGTTTCAATATGGCTATCAATTAAAAAACTGCTAGAGATTCATTCATTCATTCATTCATTCATTCATTCATTCATTCATTCCCTCAGTAAAAGCAACAATTTCAGTATAAATTAGCATATATTAGTAAGGAATTGAGTAAGTAATATACAAAGTGGATGTGGCTTTAGATAAATCCTGTGTCATCACATAATCACTAAAATGTAATATCCAATTTGGACAAGATACTTGGAATGATTTTGCTCATGATTTGGGTTAGAGACATCCTAAATCGCTTTGTTACACAAGGTATGATTTTCATCCATTTGAAAACACAATGACAATTCAGTTAGACTAAAATAAAATATAATTTCTTTATGCCTGTACTTTTCTTCCTTTTTTCCTCTGTCCAGTTCCTATTTCCTCTTTCTTTGATTATCTTCAACTGATTATGCATCTGCAAGTTGATGTTGCTCTAAGTCTCATGGCATTACCTGGTGTTGACTAATTAACTTTAAATAGCACACCTGGTTTGCACTCATAACCACAAGCATTCTACTTGAATATTTGAAGTGGTTCTTGAGGGCCATATGTGGGAAGGAGAGAATTGTAGGAAATAATTGTGGCAAAATTGATTTTTTTGCTAATTATTCCTCTCAAGGCTCACTCCCCCATGAAAACAATAAGATTTACCTTTTATATGTATTATGCCTGCATAAACCTCTTTTTAGTTGGATTCCTAGCTTTACATACTGTCTTTAGTAGTCTAGTAATTTAAATGCAGTGCAACAGATGGTAATGCAGTAACTAGGAAGCCACAATTATTCTACTGAAATCATTTGGCTTTTTTTTTTTTAGAAACACCAAATTTTAGTGAGAATGTTCAATGGACTTGGAATGCTTACACCTTAAATTCAGTTAATTGTTTCAGCAATTAGAAGCAACCATACTTTAGGAATGGATGGCAAAACCAAACTTTTTCTAGTCCATACCCATGTTGTAACTATCCTTTAAAAAATTATGAATTTTTAGACATTTATGAAATTGTTTTATTAGAAAATAATTTTATCACAATAAGGAGAGAAGTAAACTATTCCAAAATGCCTCTTTGTACAGAAAAGACAAAGTCTATTTAGAGTGAATTGACAAATAACAAATCCTCAAGTATGCCTAATTATTAGCAAACATAGCTACCAGTTTAGCTATTGCACAGAATACAAACCTGTCCATCTAAAGATTCTTCAATACAAGGTTTGTGAGCTAGTGAAAGTAGTTTTGCATCTTTTGGAATTTGGGTATGTCCTGTGTGACATTTCTGGTGTACTTAAAACATAATAAATGACTGTTATTGTTGGCAAATATCTCTTTCTCCATTTGCAGGAATTCCACAAATCCTCCTTTAAGAAGAAAGGTAGCTTAATTCCCTTTCTAAAAAGTACTTTTCTTTTTCTTTTTTCTTTTCTTTTATTTTCTCCCAACAATATTTAAATTTCTCAAAGAAAGTTCTAACATTTCCTTTCTTATATTTTCATTGTCTCATCTTTCAAAGTTCTTGTTATCTTTGTCAGGACCCTTTTGTAATTCCAGTGTCGCAGTTCCAGCTAATCTATTTTGTAAGTCTAAAACAATTATCCGGTTTACTGATTTATTTGTATATCTTTATTTTTAAATCTTTATCCAATCTCATCCATAAATTCATTATTTCCATCTTTTTCTTGTAGGGTTTATTCAATAGGAATTGTTCTTCAATAATACCTTTTGATTCCACTATTGGGTTAAATAATTCAAAGGTTTCTTGCTTCCATTCGGTAAACATTTCTTTTGAGGTAGCCTTCGGGTGCCCTCCAATGTCTAATCTTCAAAACCATACCACTTTCCAGGTATAAACAAGGAAATTTTCTCAAGAGAAATGTTCCTTTCAATTAACTTCAAAGTCTTAAATCAAATCCATCTAAGAGCTTAACTGTTTAAAACTTTCTAAAGCCAACAGTAATCATATGTGAACACTCTTTTGCTCTATATTCTGAAAAATAAATTCTTACAAAACTTTAACTGTTTTTCTTAATTGATTGAAGGAGAAGTCACCCAGTGAATAAAATTGGATTAGCAAACAGCAGTTGTCTCGAGTACAAATGGGTAATCTCAAGTTTTTTCCTTAGTCTGGAGAGCATGTTTGGTAGACTAGATCCAACACCCAGATGCCTTTCAGCTGTAAGGTGTTCTGCTTTTCTATAAGAATCACTTTGACATTCCTCACTGGAAGCATCCTCAATCTTGCAAAAGAGTATAGCTGAAGGTTGCATTTTATTCTTTTTCCTAGGAAGATTATGTTCAATAACCTTTATTAACCAACCTGCAGAGCTCTGTTTTCGTCTAATATTTGGCTGCTGCAACTGTTTCTTAATTGCATTAATAAAATTACTGCTTATCACAGTGCAGAGAAACCACATATAGTAGATTCAGAATGCTGGTAGGGAAGAAAAAAGGAGCAGAGTCTGATTAAGGAGTTTATAAAAATAAGGTTATTTTCTCCAAAACCTGGATTTGAAATCTGAACAGTCTTTGATTGTTCTTGCTAGCTTAAGACCCTTTGGATAGTTGCCGAAGTCTCCAATCAAGATTTTCTTATTCTCAAATATATATTTACTGTCAGAGTATATATTTAAGCCACAGACTATATTTGCAATTTTCAATAGTAGGATATAAATTTTAAGCTTGAGAGGCACCATTTAGTTTCTGCCACCTCCACTCCTCCTCCCCCCGCCAAACCATGACCAACCACAATTCGGTGCAAAAGTTGAAAATAAGAAATTTCAGGCTGTGGAATTTGTTTTCAGGACTAGAACTTTGAATGGAATTCATAGGCCTTCTCCATCAAAAGCCATTACTGAAGCCAATTAACACAAGCCTTTTATCCTCTTATAGTAGTTCTGTCTCTCTCTCACAAAGTGCATGACACATACTAGCTTTCTAATTTCTCTTAATATTCTGTTTCTTCTTTCCTCTATATTGATTTTATAAGCATTCTGTAATTAATTAATCTGAGAAAATTCAGAAGTATGACTTGGGGCTTAATTAACCCACCGAACAGTGTGAAAATAGAGCTATTTCAAACAGAATCATAAATTGGCCCAGCCTCACTTTACTGGAAGCACTTAGCATAGCTGCACATCTGTGCTGCTCTGTCAGTCATTTTGCTGACCCAACACATTTGTACCCTTTATTCATAAGATGATTTGCCATTTTACCCCAAGGCATTTTGCTGGCAGTACAGTTCTGTGCAATCATTTCCAACATAGGCAAGCAGTTCGAAGGCAAAAAGCAACTTATCTCTCAGCAATCACTGATATGTTTAGATAGTTATGAAAGTGTTCTCTTTAACAAGAGGGAATAACTGCACAGTTCAGGGCCATGCTGAATTTAAAGAACAAAAATTTTGTTCTCCCCTTTAAAAAAAATAATGAATCAATTTGAATGGGTTAACCCAACCCTAAATGGAACCACGTCTGTTTGTATAACATTTTCCTAATATAGCAACTTTAGTACACATTTTTCTTAATGTTTATGCCAATATGTTTCCCTAGTATGCATTTTCAATCAAAACAGCAACATTAAAAATATTTATAATATGTATTAATAAAAAGTATATTTGAATATATTAATAAAAGTGCATATAAATATGTATAAATATTTGTTAAAGGGAGGGTGAATATACAACATCTTACACATTCCTTAAGCTGAAAACCAGGCACTAAATTAAATGTGCATTTTTATGGTATTAAAAGAATTCATATCAGTAAAATAAATATAGCTCTTGTAAGCTTTGGGTGTGCCAAAATATTAATTCTAAGAGAGCACATGCCTGCCTGGATTAGTATACTAGAATAGGATCTAGAGACCCATCCCACATGGAGCACTATGAAAGAAAATCTAATCAGCTCTGGAAGAGAATAACCTCTGGGTAACCACAGGATTAAAAAAAATAATGACCTTATTAGTCTCATCTGACCAACGCAGAAATAATAAGGGCAAGAACATTTTCTGGGAGGCTGCAATGAATACAATATACAAAGACATGGAACAAATGAAGTTTGAGCTGTGAGTCAGCAGCAAACTAGAAGATCATTTTAAATAGTTATTGTGGCCTTTCTCCATTATCACTAAGATCCCCTGCAATTAGATTAGGAGAGAGTGAAATGGGTCCCTCTCCTTTCTTTTTTCCTCTGGCATATTTTATTTTTCATATTTCTTTTTCATAATCTCATGGTTGGAAATTTTGTTTCTCAGAAGAACTCTTGACTGGCAATAAAGCAAGGCATATATCTGGCTTCAGAAGGCAAAATTTGGCTTAGGACCACCAAGTGGTTGAATGTTATGCAGAAACAGAATTAGTTATATTAAAGGGCAAAAGTGATCCACTTGAAAATATTTTAATATTGCTTCAGCTATTAGACAGCTGCCACAAATGCATGCAAATGTTTCTCTTTCATATCATAATTATTTCTTAACCCATTAGCAACTTTGTTAGTTTACCACTCTTCAGATATGCCAAAAGAGATGTCAAGACATAACCCATTTAGGCTTATTTTTGGGTTGGAAAGCTGGAAAGAGAAACAAAAATTTATAATAGAAAACATTCTTGCTCTTGCTACCTCCAACAAGCAGAGGTCATTCTGCAAAACTGATAGAAAAAAATAAGCCTTTTTCTCCTGGAAAAGTTTGAGAAATCAAAGAGCTGCACACTGTTAGTAAATAAAATATAAAGACTTTTTTTAATATGTCTTTTCTTTCAGAAACATTATTTTCTCTTCCATTGGTTATTTGATTGATAACATTCCATTTGAATCTGTTCTTCCAGTGGAAGCTGAGGAGACTTCAGACCATTGGAGAGATTCTTGTGGAGTTAGTCTCTTGATGACCTCACAACTAAAACAGGCACAAAAATCCTACAGCCTATCCAAGCTAATTTCAGCACTGCTATTTCCTTCTTTGAGGCAAATGCAAATTGAATGAGGAGCATTAAATCAATGAATATATTTTAAGCAAAATATTGTCATGTAAACCTGGAGTTATTTCAGGTTATGATTCCATAATTAATAAAGCAATTCATTCCCATTTCCTAATTCTAAAGAATTCATCCAGATCGATTCAAATTGCCTTTTTTGTTGTTTGAATGAGAGAAATTCTCCCACACCTGGAAAACCCGTGCCTGGAAAACCCGTGCCTGAAAAACCCACATTTCAAAATCCTGATTTGGTAGAAAAAAATGATAAAGTGTGTTGAAAAGGGACCATATAGGCATATCAGCCAGTATATACTGCATAACTTGGGTATAGCTTTGGAAGTGGAAATAACTAGCAATGCAAAAACAGGCATCAAAGAGGAAAAAGCTGAAACATGAGCATTATGATAAAGAGGAGGGGGATTGCCTCTGATACAGTGTACCCTAGCTTGGGGTAGACTGCATTCTCCAATCACATACATCTCACAATAAACTAACTTGATATTTGACTCTAGAAAACCTTATCAAGAGAGATTGGGTGGATAGGAGTGATACATATATTGGGCACTGTCAATCATGAGGTTTGAGTATTTTTATTGGTATCTATAGACAATGTTTTACAAATGAAATAAACATTCTTTTAATTATACAGAACAGGATCTTATTATAAAAATATGTTCAAACATTAATTCAAACAAAAACATAATGAAATTAGATTTAGTTCCTCATTCTTCAAGATTACATTCCATAAGATGTCTCAACGTTTAGTTTTTAATGAAAGAGCATAAAGCTAGTTCCTTCCTCTCTTTATTTCTTCCTCTTCCTCTATCCTCACTCTCACCAGTCAGATGTGTTTCCGATGCTGATTAGGGCATCAGATTGAGAATGCAGAGGCTTTCATCCTGAGGTAGATTAATTACAGATGATAATACTTAGACAAATCAGTTATAGTTTGCAGGTGTGACGTATAAATGCATATATTTTGAACTGTAAATAAAACATTATGAATCTCATTCAAGAGAGGAATATAAACTTAAGCAAAGTGATCATTGACATTAAGATTTGCTCCCCAAGTTGTAGTGTTTCCTTTTTAAGAGCATAGTATATCCCCCTAATACCAATTAGAAGTAATTGGATGCTCTAAAACTCAGCATAGCTATTTGAGTGTGATGTTAAGTAGTGAACTATATCATTAAAAATATAATATTTGGGAAGTTTGTTCAAGAAAATATGCTTTTAGTTAAATAGAAGAGAAAGTAAGTAAAATAACTCAAACACTCATGGCTAAATTAGAGAACGTGCAAAATCAAAATCAGTGATATATTTACAGTGAAAGATTTTGTAGGATACTTTAAATCAGTAATGGTATGTCATTGCTTTAATTGACCATTTAGCCCTAATCTGAGTATGGTTTTCATCCAAATTTTGTCCAGCTCATTCTGTAATAGCCAGACCAAACTCAGAGGGTAAAATATAGAGGTCTCAGGTTCCTCTCTCAAAAGCCATCTGGGTCCCAATTCCTGAGCTCTGCCTTCTGTGTGGATGTAGTGGTTTGGCAGTTTTCTGATGCAACCACTTACGGTATCTTTCAAAGGGATGACTTGAACCAGAACCAGCTCATTACCATGGCCTATATATCTTACAGAAAAAGAAAAAAAATGAAAGGAAAAAGGGGAGATAAATTGTATAGCACCACCTCTACACCCTACGTATGGGCTGAACTTTGCAACTAATAAAATCAGACCTTCTACCCCACTCCTTTGGAAGATAAATCAATCACATGAGATGAAGCCAGACTACCATACAATAAAAGAAGGGGGGGAATCCCTTCTTTGCAGCTTCAGTAGAATGGCACAGGAGATAAAAAATATAGAGTTCAAATAACATTATAGTTTTTGAATGTGAGGTCTTTTAAAATTATAAAGGACAATATAAGGTCCTGTGCAGATATAAGAAAAGGGTTCTAAGTTTCATTTAAGCATACAGTTCTCTCTGTGAAAGCATGTACAGAGAACACAAAAGTCACTGAACATATATTTGACCCAGACATATGTGCATTTAAAATTAAAACAAGTTATCTTACACAATACTTCTGTCAAAATGGGTTACCTATGCCCTTAGGACAACCAAAGTCCCCTTGTTTAATTTTCAAGGAGCATCCCCATCTTCTTGATGTATATTTTTTTATCTCACAGACTGCAGAGATTTCTGCCCTCTTCCTAACCTTGCCTCACTCTCCTTGCTCCTTTCAACTCGGAGTTCAAACTGAAACTTTTTTTTTAAAAAAAAATTCCACCTGGAAAGATGGAAAGAAATCTTCTTCTTCTTCTTCTTCTTCTTCTTCTTCTTCTTCTTCTTCTTCTTCTTCTTCTTCTTCTTCTTCTTCTTCTTCTTCTTCTTCTTCTTCTTCTTCTTCTTCTTCTTCTTCTTCTTCTTCTTCTTCTTCTTCTTCTTCTTCTTCTTCTTCTTCTTCTTCTTCTTCTTCTTCTTCTTCTTCTTCTTCTTCTGGTTCACATAGTGTGGTGGGATGGAGGGTTTGTTATCACTGTGTGTTGGGGGGAGAGAGTACAGGGGGAGGCTCAGCTAATCTCAATGTACACATGTTGTACTTTGACAATAAAAGGTTTATTTATTTCTTCTTCCTCCTCCTCTTCTTCCTCTTCTTCTTCCTCTTCTTCTTCTTCCTCTTTTTCTTCGTCTTCCTCTTCCTCTTCTTCTGTATATGCTTGAGAGAAAATGATGATAATTCAAAATATTGGAACTGGCACCTTGCTATATGTCCTGAGTGCCTGACAGATGACTTGCAAGAGTGACCAAGGGGTGGAGCTTGCCTGCCCATTCTCTACAAGTCCCAAATTACTATTTGCTTATACGATAGGTAAAAGTGGACAAAAGTGAACACTAAGTTTTGATCTCAATTATCAGAGTCCCTTGGCCTTTCTTTCCTTTAGTATATTAATAATCAATTTATATTTTGTCCCCTTTCATTGTCAGTCTCAAGAGGGCCAAATCAATGTTTGTGGTGTGGTTCTATTTATAGCATAATTCTCTAGATCATCTTTGTGTTGCCAAGAAATGATTCCAATGAGTAATGAGGGCCAATAGGTAATCAGGAAAAAAAATATTTAGCTTCAGTCATTGGATCTCTCTTGCAGAAAGAAGTACCAGCAACAAAATGGTGACAGTACTTACAAATATGTATAGCACATTGCATCCTTTCTACACTGCAGGGGATTCATTCACTAGCAATACGTTTGAGGATATAATTCAAGGTCCAGGTTATCTTCAAGATTCTGCTTGCCTCACAGAGAATAAACCTCCTCATTGCATTCAAGAAGAGAGATCCTGTTGAGTTTTCCTCTTATTAAGACATTGACAGAAGAAGATATGGAAGCAACACTCCTTATAGGAATTTCTGTGGCTCAGAACAGCTTGGAACATAACCCATTTTCCCCAGAAAGCCTTTGGCAATACAATGGGGAATAAATTGTCTGAATAAGTTGCAGCAGTTATGGTAAATATTTAATATTTATTGTATTTATTAATATAAATATATAATATTTATTGTTAATATTAATAATTATTGTTAATATGCATATCAATAGAGGACATTTACAAACATGTAACCAATTGTATTTATTTCCAATATTTGCAAAGCTGTAGCAGGATGAAATTCAGAAGCAAAACATCTACAAATACTTAGTCTGCTGGGAAAATCTGTATAGGTTTGTCACTGCTTTGACATTAAACAGTTATGAAATGTAGAGCATTTGGGGGTATCTTTTAAAGCATTCAGTTGTAAACTATAATAGATTAATTTAAGGTACTTAAGCAATTTGTTAGACATTATGTAAATTACAGGCTTCAAAAAATACATACTTGATGTTCCCTTGGTAGATTTTGTCAGATACATTATTGGAGCACTTCCTCCTTGCTTTATATAACCTTCTCTTGAGTATGTACAATGAAATGCTCATGCCTTTTTCTAACTATTTCCTAAAGCAAATAATATATTTACAATTGCATTGCAGTAAATGATATCAAGGATTTGAGTGCATAAACTTGCTTCCAGCGCACACTATTTCTATAACAGACAAAGACAATTGATCAGACTTTTTGTATTTTGGCACAGTTTTTACCTTCCAACTGTTATGGTTGGCTAAGCGTGAATAATTTCTAAAAATCATGCAAAAGAAAGGGTTTTTGTCAGATTTGCCCTTAAGTACTCAAGGCAAATAAGTTATAAAATAAGATATAGTATATCCTAATGTCTAAAATTGTCAGTGGGTACTTTGATGGATCTCATGCATTACTAAAAAGCTCCCCACTTTGTCAGATATTTGCTCCGCAAATTCCACCCAAAAAATTTAGGCATTAGCTAAGCTCTTTTAAAAACCCTTTATCTTCTGTGAAATCTACATTTAAAAACTTTGTCTTCGTTTTCAAAGTACAAAAAGATGCAATATGGGTAAGTGCATTGGCAGCCATTTTCTGCTAGGCTCAGGCTACCCTAATGTTTTGGAGGAAGTGGCTGTCATACAGAGAGAGTCCATTCATAAAAGGATTAACAGGATGAAGTTAAATAGACTAGAAACCTATTACCAAGCCAGAATAATTTCAATAGTTGTTATTTGGACCTATAGGTCTCCCTTTCCTTTTGTGTTCACAATCCCAGTTAAAAATGAACTCAGCTGGTTTGATTTTTTTTTGGTTTTCTCTCTCTTTCAGAATAATTCTACCCTAATTCCTTTTTACATATATTCCACATCCAAAATAACAGATCCCTTCCCGCTTTCTCTGCTTCCTCAATCCCTTGTTTCCTAGGGTTTTTCATAGCCCTCTTCATCCCAATTCCCTCTCTTCCGTGTGAATAATTTCCAATCAGTCCTGCTCAATTTTCAGCCTTTCAGCTCCAGTCTTCTACTCTAGTGATAGCTTCATAGCTTCCCTCCCCCTACACACACACAGCTGCTACTCCAAATCTCCACTCTCACCAGGTAGTGATCATAAGGTGTGTTTTTCCCCCTCTTTTTGCTGATGCCTGTAAGCACTCAAATGTACTGGAGTTCAGCTGGTAGGTGTAAAGCTTCTTCCTGTCAGGCAGAATTTTAAGAGATCAACAAGCACTCAAGAGTACAAGAACTTCAGTTGATGGTGGAAAAGCTAAGAAGCCATTCTGAAAGAATTCCTGTGAGTGCTAGGTATCAAATGAGGGTTCTATTTACCCTGCAATCAGGGTTAAATTCTTGCAACTCTTTCTTCCAGGGTGCAAATGATTCTCTTTTGGGTAAGGAGGGATAGTTTCTATCTGTGGCTTGCTTAAATGTGTGTTAGGATTAGTTTCCACTCAGTTGTTAAAAAATAAACAAGCAAATCTGACAGTTTCAAAAACACAGACTAGCCTACTCAAAGGAGGAAGCTAAGTAGGGAAGGAAGGAGAAAGGTAAATAATAGTTCTTGAATTCTGTTTCTATATATAGAGGTTGTTGTTGACATTATTTTTATTATGACTGCTTAACTTCTTAGTAGGAGACCTTGGATTTCTTCTGAGTCTTCTTCTGCCTGTAGTGTGACACTTGACCTCACGGATGGACTTTCTTCTCTTCTAATAGATGGAGAAATCTGCAGCATCAAACTGGCTTTGGGGGTATCTGTAGCCCCAATGGACTTAGGCTACAACTTAATATCTGTTTTCTTTCTGAACTTAGTGGGATTTTATTCTAAGGATGCACCTAGGCCATTGTTGTTATTTGGCTATTGACCATAACAGTTACCTTTTTAATCATTCAGTATTTCAATTATAGGGACGTGGTGGCTCAGTGGGTTAGGACACTGAGCCTGTCAATCAGAAGGTCAGATCAGAAGGTCGGCAGTTTGGTGGGTCGAATCCCGAGTGCCACATAACAGAGTGAGCACCTGTTACTCGTCCCAGCTTCTGCCAACCTAGCAGTTCGAAAGCACGTAAAAATACAAGTAGAAAAATAGGGACCACTGTGGTAGGAAGATAACAGCATTCCGTGCGCCTTTGGCGTCCAGTCATGCCGGCCACATGACCATGGAGACGTCCTCAGACAAGCGCTGGCTCTTCAGCTTTGAAATGGAGATGAGCACCGGCCCCTAGAGTCGGAAACGACTAGCACACATGTGCGGGGGAACCTTTACCTTTACTATTTCAATTATATTGTAGTTTAGGTTCATCTTTAAATAACAATCTGCTTTAAATCTTATTTCTATAAAATGACAGAGGGAAAAAAACCCCTAAAGGCAGCCATACATAAAAGAGCTTGCCATTGTGGAAAGAGAGAAATAGAATCAATGCTACATATTTTAAAGCTCTTTCCTGTATGAGCAAATCAGAAACCAAAGAATATTTAAACTTATTAAAACCTTGAAAAGGTGATCCCCAGTATTTTACTTTCACCTAATCCTGAAGGATACAGCCCCAAATATTTCACCACGTTGTAAGGTTTTCTCTGAAGCCATCTAAAAGCTCATTTGCCCTACAAATAATAATAATAAAAACTGTCAGTAGACTTTGCAAGGTGAAATTGATATATTTAGCCCCACTATAATTATTGAATGCCTTAAAAGTTATTTCCTTCTTCTATTTCAGTTTTTCTTACTCATTCATACACGTAACAAATCAAGAATTGCAAAGTAAGAAATATATCATTTTTACCAGTTAGGAACACAAAATAAAATCTCTCCATTCTATATACTCTTTGCACCCAAGACTGATCATGTGCCTTTGTTCATTAAGTGATGACCTCATTTAGATATGAACAATTTTCCTTTCCTTTGGAAATTCTAATAATTAAAAAGAATACCTCATTAGCCACACTGATTAATTCCTTTGACAATAACCAGAATATAAGAAAAATGTTTTAAGGTATGTACATAGTAATTTATATTACCTATTCTGGCTAGCCATAGATTTCCAAATTCAAATCTTGAGCAATGTGCAGTTTCTGATCTTAAAATATATCATGGATGCATGTTAACTGTCTCCTTAAAAATAGATCTTGGTTAAATAAAATACTACATTACTATATGCCAAAGACATATAAAACAACTATGTAACAGCTTCATAGCAATGCATTTCATCATATCACAGATGAAGTTAAAGGCTTAAAATCTATTAAAATATATTGTGTACTGAAATATGCTTCAATGTTGCCATCCCAGAGTTTTTAAAAATGGAATATCACCTTAGAAAGATCTATCTGGCACAAACTTGTTGTCCTAGACAGAATTTCCTGTTTTAGTAGGACAAACTCTATCATAGCTGCCGACTGTTAGAAAATGGCCATTGTCTAGCATACTAATTTAACCCTAATTATTATCTTTGCTTATCTGTCAATACATTGATATTTTTTCATGTGGTTATTTATAATAATTGTTCATTAGTAGCTAGATTTTTCCATTATTCATTATTAACTACTCCAGTGTTGTTTTTTTAGAAATTAAAAGTTTCAGGAGTCTTCAAACCTGGCCCTTTAATGACTTGTGGACTTCAACTCCCAGAATTCCTCAGCCAGTCATAAATGGGCCAAGTTTGAAGACCCCTGGTTTAAGTCAAGTGGTTAGATGAAGATTTAGAACAAGCAGTAGAATACTATAGATGAAGAAATAAAAAGCATATTGTGAGAACAGAAAAAGGAACCTGGAATAATCAGAAGAAATCTAACGCTATTCAGATAACTACAGTGGTAAAATTAAGACTTGAAATTTAGAGTTTTATACCACTCTTATTAACCCTTGACTTTCTAAATATAAAGGGTAGAGATATCAGCCAAGAAGTGATTCATTATTTGAGTTTCAAGATTCAGAATTATTTTATCCATTTTGAGTATTTTTTTAAAAAAAAATCATGATAACAGTGTGATAAAGTTCTGCTACATTTTTATGTGTGTTTGTAATCAATGCACATTAAAAAATAGGCAGAGATTCACTCACACTGTTGTGGCTGCATGTTAGCTGTTTTAACCATTTCATACAGATACCTGCAGGTATAGTGATTTTTTTAAAAAACAAAACAAACCTGATTTTAGCTATGTTTCTGAAGTGGCTGGAACAGACCACTCGAAGACAGCTGGTAACTTCAACAGATTTATTAAGACAGAGCGAACAATAACAGGAGCCTTTCGGCTTTTTATAGTCTGGCGCCGGTCGTCTGGTCCAATCGCCGGCCGGTCTTTTTCCCGCTTTGCTTCTGCTCCAATCAGCTCCGCGGAACGCCTGACAGTTCGGTTCCTCGTGCTGGCGGCATGTGTTGCTTTGACAGCTGAAAGCTGTCAACTAGTGCGCCTGCGTAAGTCGGGAGTTTTGACAGCTGTCAAAACTCCCTCGTGTTCGGCTGTCAAACACTTTACCTCATGTTCGGCTGTCAAACGTTTTTCCTTATGTTGCGAACCGATTGCGTTAACACATTAAATGAACTATATACATATAATACACCCCTTACCCTTCCCCTGGATCGTTTCCACCCCCATGTGTTTGTTTGTTGCTCCCTGCCCATTCATAGTCCTGTAAGTAAGTCGGTGGTTTTCTCGATCGGCTGGACCGTCGTGGGGGAGCCTCATCTCTGCGTTCTCCTTCCTCCTGCAGTTGTTGTGGCTGTGTCTCTTCGGATGGCAGAATACTAGGTATGAAGGGGGTTAAAAGAGGTTGTTGAGATGGTAGGGGAGTGTTTTGTGGCTTGCGGATTCGTATTTGGTCTAGGTGTCGCCGTAGTTGGCCTTGTGTGTCAGAGTGGATTAAGTATGAGACAGGTCCGGTTTGCTTTATTATGACCCCTTGAATCCATTTTTGGTTGCCGGTGTAATTTCTTGCCCAGATAGTTTGGCCTGGGAAAAAGGTTCGTGGCGCGGATGTAGGAAGTTCTTGGTCATTAGGAGTTCTGTCTGGGTGTAGTCTGTCTAATCTTGTTATTAGCCTCCTGCCCCATCGAAGTTCAGCTGGTGATTTGCCAGTGGTGGTACCGGGTGTCGTGTGTTGGGCTAGGAGGAATTGGCTAAGGCGTCGGTGCCAGTTTCCTTTTATGAATTTATTAAGTGCCTCTTTTGTTGACCTCACCATTATTTCTGCCATGCCATTAGTCGATGGGTGGAAGGGCGCGGACGTCACCAGTCTAATACAGTTCCTCGAAGCGAACATCTGAAATTCACGAGAGGTGAATTGTGGGCCGTTATCGGAAACTATGACGTCTGGGAGGTCATGTGTTGCGAAAACTTTCCTAAGTGCTTGTATAGTGGAGTATGTTGTTATTTTATTTAGGGGTATCACCTCGAGCCATTTGGAAAAGCTATCAACAATTATTAAGAAATTCTGCCCTCGTATTGGTCCCGCAAAATCTAGGTGGATACGGGACCATGGGTTTTTTGTTGTTTCCCATTTATGGACTGGGGCATGGGGTGGTTCGCTTCTTGTTAGTTGGCAAGTATAACATCCCCCTACATGTTGTTCTATGTCCTTATCAATTCCTGGCCACCATACATAACTCCTTGCAAGTAGCTTCATTTTTACCATCCCCGGGTGCCCTTCGTGTAAGGTTTTTAATGTTTGTTGTATATTTGTGTGTGGTATCACCACTCTATTTCCCCATAGTAGACAGCCTAAATGAGAGGTTAGTTCTGCTTGTCTGGTAAAAAAGGGGCGAAATGTTTCTGCTGGGCATTTGTGTGGCCATCCTGTCGTGACCCATTGCAGAACCCTGCTGAGAGTTGTATCCCTAGCGGTGTTGTCAGCAATGATTTTTGCTGTGAGGGGAAATTCTGGTAATTCATCGATAGCCAATATGTTGCCCGCGGGGGCTGGGTCTGGGTCGTGGCGACGTATGAGAAGTCTGCTTAGGCAGTCTGCATGCCCTAGTTCCCTGCCTGGCTTGTATACCAATTTGTAGGAGTATGCTGATAGAAAGGTTGACCAGCGTAGGATTCTAGGGGACAATATTTGTGGGGTCATTTTGTCCCAGGTAAATATGCCTAATAGGGGTTTGTGGTCTGTGAAGATAGTGAAAGGTCTACCATACAGATAGTCATGAAATTTTTTAACCCCGGCGACGATGGCCAGGGCCTCCCTGTCAATTTGAGCGTAATTTCTTTCTGTTTTAGTCAGAGTTCGAGAATAAAATGCAATGGGTCTTTGGGTGTCATCCTGGTCCAGGTGACTCAAGACTGCCCCTATCCCGTATGGGGATGCATCGCAAGCGATGCAGACGGGGGTGTTCTCCTGGAATAGGGTGATAGTGGAGCTTTTACAAATGATGCTCTTGAGTGACTGGAAACTATTTTCATGCACTCTTGTCCAGGTCCAGGGGTTGCCCTTGTCTAATAGCCTATGAAGTGGCTCTGCAATTGTAGCCTTGTGGGGGAGGAAGGCGTGGTAAAAATTTAATAGTCCCAAAAACCCCTGAAGTTCCTGTTTGTTTTTGGGGCTGGGGGCTGCTTGGATGGCTTTTAGTTTGTCATTTGTAGGGTGAATGCCCTGGGCATCAATCTTGTACCCGAGGAATTCCGTAGAGGGAACTCCTATAGAGCATTTTTCTCTTTTTAGTTTAAATCCGGCCGTTCGGAATCGCTCTAGCACAGCTGACAGCCTGTCAGCCAGAATGGCTTCTGTTTCTCCGGCGATAAGTACATCGTCGAAATAAGGGGAGACTCCGGGGATTCCTTTTAATGTTTTTTCCATAATGCTTTGGAAAATGCCTGGGGCAGTCGAAATGCCGAATTGTAGTCTTGTCACTTTAAATGCTCCGCGGTGTGTGACAATTGTCTGAGCGACCGCGGTGTCATCGGTCACAGGCAATTGCAAATACGCCTGCGTGAGATCTAATTTCGCAAAAATGGCGCCGGAGCGAATAGAAGCCAGGACGTCCCTTACTGCTGGAATGGGGTAAGAGTGGGCATTGAGTGCTAAGTTTAGCGTCCCCTTATAGTCTGCGCATATTCTAATTTGGCCATTAGGTTTCACAGGTGTTACGATGGGGGTTTCCCAACTGCCCCCGTCAGTAGGTTCTAAAACTCCTAGTTTGACAAGGCGTTCCAGTTCGTCCTCAATTTTTTGTTTGAGGGTGAAGGGGACCCGCCTGGCCCTGATTTTGATAGGTTGTATGGCAGGGTTTAAATTAAGGGCGATGGGAGGGCCTGTGTATTTGCCTAAGGAACCATCGAAGACGTCTGCATACTTTCTGCAGACGGTCTCAAGGTTTGACGTTTGTATGGCGTTGACGCCTGTAAGGGCAATTCCTAAGGGGCTAAACCAGTTTAACCCTATTAGATTAGTGCGATCCCCCTGGGTGACTATTACTTCTAGAGGTCCCTTGAACTTTTTGTACTCCACCCAGACCTTAGCCTTGCCCTTGAGTTGAATCGGTGTTTTCTGGTAGTCAGCTAATTGAACTTGTGGGCTTTCTAACGGTATTGTTTTTTTACTGCGCTGACAGATTTCCCTATACGTCTTTGACGAAATTAACGGCAATTTGCCCGGGCATGGTTGCCTCCGCAGCTGGCACAGGCGTTTCGTTGTTCTCTTTGGGCTGAGGTGAAGTTTCTTGGGTTGGGACGGTCGTTGTTGTCACTCCGTCTATTTTGCCTTCTCTCCATTCGGCGTTGTATCGCGTCGGTGTCTGTTAGATCGATGGACTCTTCGTCGCTGAGAGACGCTTCGTCCTGATGGACGCTGCTTTGGGGTTCCATTGCTGTTCGGTTGAGGGGCTTCTTGTGGTTATCTTCATACGCCAAAATCTCCCGGGAGACCTGGGCGAGTGTCATCTCGGGTTTTGACGTGATTTTTTTCTTGAGGCGTTCGTCTCTCAGCCCGATGACCACCTGGTCCCGAATCCGGTCTTCTAAGTCGGGGAAGTTGCAGCTCCGCGCAGCGTGCCGGACTCCCGCGATGAAGTCGTTTGCAGGTTCATCCGGCCGCTGTCTTCGCTGGGCGAACTGTACTCGCCAGTACAGTTCTGAGCGGGCCGGCATGTAGTGCTTGCTGAGCCGGTCAACGAGTTCTGAATATGGAACCTCTGTGATTGGCACGGGGCTGAATAGTCCGACAGCAGCATCGTAGACGGGTGGACCGCTGATGTATAGAAGTGCTGCTGCCTTGGCTCTGTCATCTGTTATTTTGCTGACGAGGAGGAACCCCTCTACCTGCCCCAGATGCGACTCCCATCGCTCGGGGTGGTGAGTATCGAACTCCCTCACTCGTCCGAAATTTGCCATGCTGTCAGGGCTCGGTGGTCCGCTTCGCTGTGGGAGTTAAAACTCCCAGTGACTAGCTCTGTCGGCCGAGGACTCTTCCTGGCCATGACTTCAGCTCTGGAAGCGGATCCCACCTTCGTCGCCAGTGAAGTGGCTGGAACAGACCACTCGAAGACAGCTGGTAACTTCAACAGATTTATTAAGACAGAGCGAACAATAACAGGAGCCTTTCGGCTTTTTATAGTCTGGCGCCGGTCGTCTGGTCCAATCGCCGGCCGGTCTTTTTCCCGCTTTGCTTCTGCTCCAATCAGCTCCGCGGAACGCCTGACAGTTCGGTTCCTCGTGCTGGCGGCATGTGTTGCTTTGACAGCTGAAAGCTGTCAACTAGTGCGCCTGCGTAAGTCGGGAGTTTTGACAGCTGTCAAAACTCCCTCGTGTTCGGCTGTCAAACACTTTACCTCATTTTCGGCTGTCAAACGTTTTTCCTTATGTTGCGAACCGATTGCGTTAACACATTAAATGAACTATATACATATAATACAGTTTCCTTCTTCTTATCTTTAAATTATTTCGGTTAGCCTTTCTTGTTCCTTTTCTGGGTTCTATGTACTGCTGTTATCCTGAAAGAGATTAGTGTGATGGGAATGTATGTGTGAATGAAATGAAGATTCTTTAAAACAGGTTTTTCAGACTGTTTCGACTTAATGGGGTTCCATGAGGGTCTATGGAGACTTTTTTAAAGTCACCTTAACACATTTTTTCTCTTTAACTTTCATCACAGATTCTAGGGGTTTAGATGCTGTAGCCTGAAAAAGTCTGAAAACCCTTGTTTTAAAGGACATTATCTTTGCAGAGTTGCAGGTGGATTCCTTTAAGGGTTTCATAGCAATATATTTGAAATATTCCCTGTGTACCATATTTTTCCATTTATAAGACGCACCCTTGTATAAGACGCTCTGGCATGCGAGTTCCAAGCTTACAGCAAACAAAGTCAGAGCTGGGAGCAACCGCCTCCCAGCACTCTAAATAGACACTTCCCGGCTGCCACCCCCCGCCCACCTAACCAGCATCCGGCATGATGAGCATGCATAGTCAGTTCACAGCAGCAGCCTTCTGACCCTGGTAAACAAACCAGCATGAGCACCGGCATGACAGCAAGGCAAGTGAAGCAAAGGCAGGTTTTAAACTCCCTGCCGTTTCTCCGTGATGATCAGCTGATCCAGCAAATCCAGAAGTTTGGCCGGCTGCTATTATCGAGCAGGATGCATTCCACAGGGGCCCCGGCCAGCATACAGATACAAGGAAGGAAAAGGGCTGTTGCTGCCATCCACGCTGCTGGTCCCATCTGCTGCCTCCGGACACCGCCATCCGATGATCTTGCCCCCTCCTCCTGTTAGTGGCAAGCCCACAGGGTCTTGACACCTGCACCATGCAGCATGACAGTGGCATATAAAGAACCCACACAGGTAGGCCCTGGGCTGCAGAGGTTACTATGATGTCATGGCCTCTGGTGAGCAGGAACGAGAACACGCAGATGAGTACAAATGGTGACTTTGTGGTGGACAGAATCTTCTGTCTTTGGGGCTTTGGTGGGATGTACTGTTTGTACTGCACCTCCGGCTGCTTCGTCAGCCATGACCTCATCTTGTGCTTCGGCGAATGTGAGATTTGGTTTGGCAAATAATCTCTGCTGCAAGGTTCTGTCTCTCAGTCCGCAGACGAGTCGGTCTCTCAGGCGTTCTTCAAAATTCGAAAATTTGCAGAGACGTGTGGCCTGCCTTAGGCCCGCGATAAACTTGCATGCTGTCTCACAGGGAAGCTGCACTCATTGGTTGAATTTAAACTGCCATGCCATCTCTGACATTTTTGGCTGGAAATGCCCGGTCAGCTTCTTCTTCAGGTCAGCAAAAGATACTGCTTCGATGGGCATTGCCATGAAGAGGTTCTCAGCTAGATCGAAAGTCGCTGGCCCACATACACACAGCAATGTAAATATGTAAAATATCTTCTTCCCATCGCCTAATTTTTATTTATGCATAATCCACAAATCGTAATCTTTTCAGTCCTCTAGGAGTTATAGATATATCAAACAAATAGTTTATCCCTGATCAAATAGTCCAACTTTACATGCCTTCCTTTTGCTCTTCACAGTCTTTTTGCTCTTCACATAGCTCCAATGACATTGCAGCTTTTGATATTTCATCGATCCTTGGCATTTAAGAGGATTGAAGAGTCTTCAAAGCATCCTATTTTATAAATCTCATAAAGAGGCATCACCCTGGATTTCATGTCACAGCTGTTCTATTTCTAAATCTTTTTCTTGATTTGTCTTTTGTATTCCCATTTTGTTCATTTCAATTTTGTTGGTTTTCATGCTTTGAAATTCTATGTCTGTGACAGATAACAGTTTTGTGGGTTTTTTTTTTAAAAAAATCTCACTATCTTCAAAATGTTTAAACATTGAAATCTGTATCATATTAGTTATTAATATCTCAGTCCATTTTTGAAAGATTCTTTCAGATGAGAAAAATTATAGCCAACTTAGTCATTTTAACTCTTTTCTGCCTGGTCCTTTAGTTCCCTCTAGTGTCCATTTGCAACCTGCATCAAGCTTCAGTTGCTAATTTGGGTTTAGTTGTGTTTTAATCATTTCCCATTCATATAATATTTAATTTTATGCTTCTTTTTCAAATCACAGAGTACAAGTAATCAGTATTTCAAATCTCTTTGGTTTCCTAATCCATTTAAAAGTTTCTTAAATAAAAAAACAATGTATATTATTTTGAATTCTTAAGTTTATTTTTAAAATTCCTTAAATCCAAAGAAGGTAAAATGCACCAGGTGTCAAAATAAGCTTGCTGTTTTGAAGGTTTCCAATATTCATAAAGTGGTTAAATTGAACAGTTCCAAATGTGATTAGAAAGTGAGTTTAGCTGGCTTGACCTTATTATAGGCTCTGCTATTGTCAAGAGCAAAAATGTCATCTTCCTTGGCTCTTGTTTTTTTCCTATGGGAAACCCTGTTTTATGGTTCCCCCATGAGAAGCTGCCATTCAAAGTGCTAATATCATGTTATCTCTGTTCTCCAGAGATGTTCTGAAGGACTGGTCTACTCACCAATCCTTTGCTTTTCACAACAGTCACTGTCTCCATTGTTTGTAGATGTTTTTAGTCAGCCATGACTCACCCAGAAATTTTTGAGCACTTGCTTTTCTGGGCTAGTAGACTTGTTGACACATCTCATTGCCATTTGTCTTCTGGGAATGATATTTCAAAGGCTGTATGAAAAATACTTCTCTAAACAGTCTGAGAAATTGATGTGTGTCATTTTGTATATAGTATAATACACTTTAATATAAAAAAGGCTGGGAAAGCCTTTTTTGATGAACTGAATACAATAATATTTAAATATATCTAGCAAGGGGAAAAAATCTAGAATTAAAGTGAAAATGCTACAAGTGAAAGAAAGTGGAGGATTTGGACTGCCAGACTGGAAGTTATACTACTAAGCAACTATTTTAACATGGCTTAAAGAATGGATAATGCTTAGTGACAATAGTCTATTGTACCTACAGGGGCATGACCTACAAATTGGTTGGCATCCCTTTCTGTTGTATGGGAAGAATAAAATGCATAGATACTTTCAAAACCATTTTATACGGAATGCACTTCTTTCAGAATGGGAAAAAATAAAAGAAAAAAATTATATTAAGATACCTGAATGGCTTTCAACAATGGGAGCTTTTGCTTGACCAAAATAAATTAACTACGATAAAGTTGTGACTTATAACGATATTTTGGACAATGAAGGAAAATTGAAAAACAGACAAGATTTACAAGAACAAGGTATTGATCTAGCATGGTGGCCATATCTGCAAAATCAAACGAGATATGAAAAAGATGTTAAAACAATGGGATTTTATAAAGAACAGACAGAATTTGATCAGATACTGCTAAAAGAGATGAAAAGTTGACTAAGAAACTCTATAGATTTCTGTTAAACTTAAAGATGGAGGAAGAACAAGAAACAATAATAACATGGGCAAGAACTTTGGATGTAATATAGAATTAGAAGATTGGCAAAAGTTATGGGAAAGAAATATTAAATTAACTAAAGCAGTGGCATATAAAGAAAACTTATATAAAATTTTTTACAGATGGTATATGACACCAGTGAGATTAGTAAAAATGTTTAAAAATACTTCAAACAACTGTTGGAAATGCAAACAAAGACCAGGTACATATTATCATATCTGATGGACATGCCCTAAAGCAAAAAGATTTTGGATTAAAATACATTTACGGTTGAAGAAAATGACTAAAAAACAAATAGACTTTAAACCAGAATTATTTTTGTTAGGAATAAAAGGTAAAGGTTCCCCTGCACATGCGTGCTAGTCGTTTCCGACTCTAGGGGCCGGTGCTCATCTCCGTTTCAAAGCCGAAGAGCCAGCGCTTGTCCGAAGACATCTCCGTGGTCATGTGGCTGGCATGACTAGACGCCAAAGGCGCACGGAACGCTGTTACCTACCCACCGCAGTGGTCCCTATTTTTCTACTTGCATTTTTACGTGCTTTCGAACTGCTAGGTTGGCAGAAGCTGGGATGAGTAACAGGCGTAACTCTGTTACGCGGCAAGCTCAGCGTCCTAACCCACTGAGCCACCGCGTCCCTTTTTTGGTAGGAATAATAGGAGCTAATTATGAGAAAGATTGCAGATATTTAATACTACATGTACTAACGGCAGCAAGAATTATATTTGCCCAACATTGGAAAAATGAAAAATTACCAGCTGAAGAAGTACTAATTAAGAAAATTCTAGAATGTCCAGAAATTGATAGATTGACTTTAAAGTTAAAAGAGAAAGAAGACTCAGTGTACTTTAGAACATGGGATAATTTCTATGAATGGCTAGAAAAACGAGTCAGAGAAAGTAATGTGATCTGTAATGTTGAATATATATTAGCAAGAAGTCTATTGAGTGATTAATTAACATATTGTTTATGATAATTAAATATTATCTATTATTGTTTGTTAAACACACGAACCCAGACATTATACTGTTTACTAAACATTGAGAATGTTATTTGGAAAAACCCCAACCTCAGCCCTAACCCTAACTCTAACCCCAACCCAAATGCCAACCCCAATCTCAACCCCACCTTATTCCTAACCCTATAAAAACTATTACAATCTATACAAAAAAAGTCTTTTATATGTAGAATCTAACAGCAAGCACACCATGTCAGCTCTATTCATACAATGAAGAAGGGACAAGAGAAAAATAAAGCAAGTAAGCATTAGAAAAAGAACATAAAAGTAAATGAAAGAGTATTGAAATAGAAGACTAAAGAATTTCAAGAACTGCGAACAGATGCTATTGAAAACAGAAACAAAATTAAACAAAAGCAAATAGTGAGATGCTGTCGAGGTACAATTCACAGGGCTTACCTCAACACTTAATGGCATTTTTAAATCTCAGATGCAAGTAGTCCTTGACTTACAACCATTCATTTAGTGACCGATCAAAGTTACAACGGCACTGAAAAAAAGTGACTTATGACCAGTTTTTCACACTGATGACCATTGCACCATCCCCATGGTCATGTGGTCAGAATCCAGGTGCTTGGCAACTGGCTCATATTTATGACGGTTGCAGTGTCCCAGAGTCACGTGATTCCCCTTTTGCGACCTTCTGACAAGCAAAGTCAATGGGGAAGCCAGATTCACTTAGCAACCATATAGCTAACTTAACAGCTGTGGTGATTCACTTAACAACTGTGGCAAGAAATGTTGGAAATGGGGCAAAATTCATTTAACAACTGACTCAGCAACAGAACATTTAGGCTCAATTGTGGTCATAAGTTGAGAACTACCTGTGCTATAGTTGCACCCAGTAGGAAAAATGTGAAGGCAAGTCCATAGATGGCTCATGAAAGTGAAAAGACCTTTATGACTTATGCCCCAACAGGCCTGACAATATAGGCAGTCAATCATCTTTTCAGAATTGCTTCCATTTGAAAGCTACAATGTGTGATCAACAAGCTGAACTTATCTTTTTTGTTGTTGTAAGCTAAAGGCTAAACCCAGAGGCTCACATAGACTCTTTGGCTTAGAATCCTAAATTAATACATTAGGCAGTTTATAGCTTTTTCTTTGCAATGCAATCAAACACTATAAAAAGGAAAATGCCTAAATCATGTTTACAATACACTGTGGCTTGCAGCTGATGAGAAGAAATTGAACCTTGCATTAACTTGCTGGGAAAATTAGCACATAAATTAGACCTCAATCAAATCTTCTTGTGATAGAGTGATTAATAGTTTTCGGTACAGGAATGTTTATGTATTCCACGACTCAGAATCCTTTGAATCAACAAAATATACCTGAATTTAAGGGTTGTAAAGATGTTAATTAAAATGGGAAAGGGAAGGAATAGTGGAGATAATATTTATAGTGAACTGGGTTTTCTTTTGACTATTACGTTTTAAAATCTCTTGATATTTATTTTACATTTTCCAAAGTTTGGTTTGCTCCATTTTGTTTCCAAACTGGTTTACACATAGATATGTAAATACATCTTTCTATCGTCTTAAGATTAAGGATTACATTAGTTTACATTTTTTCTTCAAAATAATTGTGAACCCAATATCAGGCTCTTCCTTCTATATATACATTTCATATGAATTTTATTTGATGTAACCTATTTTTTGGAAAATGCTCCCCCCCTCAAAGTATATACACTGTCTCCTAACGTATGCCATTTTCCACAGATCTTTTTGGGATGCAACACAGCATTTAAAAAAAAACACCAAAACATTGGTATATGATTTCAGGAAGTGTGAATTCATTAAATGCAAACATTTCCCAGTAATGACCCACAACATCCAAATTCACAATACCCTATCCTAAATCAATACCTTGTCACTTCTATACATTGCCAAGCAAATTATGTACTCTAGGAATGGAACTTGAAGAACCTTTTTATTATTATATACTAAGCCTGTGCTTCCATCAGAAATGATTCAGAAGAGAATTCCATAATGAAAGTGCAAAAATTTTTAAAGCAGCCATATCTTTCTTAGGGCTTTCTTATGAGTCTCAAAAATGATGTTTAGGGGATATTTATAACATTATATACCTGACTTTATAAAATTGTAGCTTTATCTTAATTAAATTATGTTTGGGTTACTAGAGTGAGGCGATAATGAGAAACCCTAACTGAGAAATAACAGTGTAAGCACTGTAAATGAAATAATTTTGATCCATGCTTAGTGATGCTTGAAATAAAACTACTGTAATCAATTTATCATGAATGATATGTCCCAGTGATTTCAGCAGAAATGCTGAATCCAATTCATGATTTCATTATAACTATGTGGGGCTCTTGTAAGCAATCTTTTTATACCAGCTCTAGTAAGCATTTCATTTAGGCTAAATTGTTCCTTTTCAGTTTAGAGCACCCCATCATAATCATCCATTTAACTCAATAAGGTTTAATTATTTCTCCTCAATTAACAGAAGCTAGCTATAATGATCAATTTAAAACAATAAGGGCTGAACCTTGATGTCTTGGCAAATTGTTAGTGTGAACTGAACTCTGTAGTGGATTGGCATCCACTTGCATGTTTCTAAACAGCATATTTAGTTGTCCTTGGTTGCTTGCCCAGCTAAACAAGCTTTCATCCCACATAGGAGATTGCTTAGGTTTATATAATGAAAACCCTATGGAAATTTTATTGTCAGCAACCTATATTAAAAAGGAAAGAAATATGAAACATTTAAAAAGCTGTGCAGTTGGTTTATAAAACAGAGGACAAACCATTAGGAGTAATCTAATGATCTAAAGGCAGGGCTAGATGAATCAAAAGTTGGAATTAAGATTGCTGGAAGAAATATCAACAACCTAAGATATGCAGATGATATCACTCTAATGGCAGAAAGTGAAGAGGAACTGAAGAGTCTCTTGTTGCGAGTGAAGAAGGAGAGTGCAAAAGTTGGGTTAAAACTAAACATTAAGAAAACCAAGATCATGGCATCTAGATGGGGAAGAAATGGAGGTAGTGACAAATTTTATTTTCCTGGGCTCCAAGATCACTGCAGATGGGGACTGTAGCCAAGAAATTAAAAGACGCTTGCTCCTGGGGAGGAAAGCCATGGCAAATCTAGACAACACACTAAAAAGCAGAGACATCACCCTGTCAACAAAAGTGTGTATAGTCAAGGCTATGGTCTTCCCAGTTGCAATGTATGGCAGTGAAAGTTGGACCATAAAAAAGGCTGAGTGCCAAAGAATTGAGGCCTTTGAACTATGGTGCTGGAGAAGACTCCTACGAGTCCCTTGGACTGCAAGGCGATCAAACCGGTCAATCCTAGAGGAGATCAACCCTGACTGCTCTTTAGAAGGCCAGATCCTGAAGCTAAAACTCGCATACTTTGGCCACCTAATGAGAAGGAAGGACTCACTGGAGAAGAGCCTAATGCTGGGAAAGATTGAGGGCAAGAGAAGAAGGGGATGACAGAGAATGAGGTGGCTGGATGGAGTCACTGAAGCAGTAGGCGTGAGCTTAAATGAACTCCAGAAGATGGTAGAGGACAGGAAAGCCTGGAGGAACATTGTTCATAGGGTCGCGATGGGTCGGACACGACTTCGCAACTAACAACAACAACAATGATCTTTTGAAACCTGGAGTGAATGTACAGTAAGTCAGACCAGATGAATTACATCCCAAGGTGTTAAAGGAACTGGAGAATTTCAGAACTACTGACTTGGAGAACTTCTTTAATACAGAGGAAGTTCCAGAACATTAGAAAGAGTTAATGTTATAAATTTAAATATGGGGGGGGGAAAGTGGCCCTAAGAAAATACAGATATTGGTCCCTGGGAAAATTCTAGAAAAGATGGAACAATAGATTTACAAATGCTTAGAAAGGAATAAAGTGATTGTCAGAAACCAGCAAGGGATTGTTAAGACAGGTAATGCCAAGTAGACCTTATTGCTTGTTTAACAAACTGACCACATTAATTGTCTAACAGGAAATGCTGTGTTTATAGTTGTGGTGGCTTTCTCTGACACTGGCTCAGATGATGAGGAAGAGCTGACTTCATGGACTTTGGAGTAGGATGCAGGGAGCATCAGGAAGATGCCGAGGTCTCTAAGCAGGGAATGAATGGGCCAGAGGAAGAGGAGATGCCAGGAACCTCAGAGGGCATCAGGGGAACAACTGGACAAGAAAGGGGAAAACTGGAGGGCTCAGGGATCCAGTCAGAAGTGCAGGGCAGAGAAGGAAGTGAGCTGCACCTAGTCAGCAGGGATGAGGAGAAATTGCCCCTTCCACCAGATCCCAGGACTTGCAGGGCTGAAAGGAGGCAGGTGCAATGAAGTTCATAGAGGCTACTCCTAATGAGTTACACCGGCATGCCCCTACTTAATCCAAGAGAAACATTGTGGGGGCTGTTTGCAGGCAAGTTTCAGATTCAGGGGAATAATATAAGGGGCTGGTGGTGTTTAAACAAAGCCCTTAAACTCTTGGGCTGTGTTCTTGGACTTGGTAAGGCATTTGATAAAGTTGACCATAGATTTCCTTTTGATAAAATGGAAGGATGTGGGTTGGATGGTCCCATTACCAAATGGATTCCCAGCAAGTTGAAAAACTATTTCTAACATGTGGTCCTTAATGATTTGATATCAACATGGCTTGATATATCCTGTGTGGTATCCAGAGGCTCTATTCTCAGTCCAATGCTAATTATCATTTTGACACAGCACATATGAATTCTGGAAGACAAATAATATTCTCCTACATACATATGGCTGAAATCCATCTCAAGCTGAGTAGACAAATTGAAGCTGCCTAGTAACTCTGGAAGAGAACGAGATAGATAACAAAAACCTAGGTTGCTGTCTTTTTCCTTGTGAAGGGAGTTAAAATATGGTACAACAAAAGACATTTTTTTTATTGAAAAGTTTTACAATACATTTTTGAATACAAAAAAACCCCTCCTCCCCCTCCCCTCTCCCCAACCCCCCCTCCCCTACCCTCCCCCCTCCCCGACTTCCCAGAGCTGAATACAGGGTATAATAATACAAACAAGCATAATCTAAAATATGCTAAGAACAATAATAAAACATTAAATTCTATCACACTTTAACTCTCCATAGTCAAAACATTAATAAAATAACTACTAACTAATTATACATCATAAAAATCCGCTACTTATTCAAATGCTAAATGATACTTTTTAGTCCCATATTTATTCTGAATATATTCAATCCATCTTCTCCATTCCACAATGTATCTCTGTTGCATTTGATCTTTCAAATATGCTGAAATCTTTGCCATTTCCGCCAAGTTAGAAACTTCCAAAGTCCACTCTTCTATAGTCGGCAGTTCTTCCTTCTTCCAATATTGTGCTACTAAAAGTCTCGCTGCCGCAATTAAATTCAACATCAACTTTGTATCTATAACAGTAGTATCTGTAATAATACCCAATAAAAACAATTGCGGAGAAAACTTTATCCTTTTCTTAAATATCTTTTGCATATTCCACCAAATTTTAATCCAAAAAGCTTTAACCTTTTTACAAGTCCACCATATATGAAAATACGTTGCATCCTCACAGCCACACCTCCAACATTTGGGCTGGCAGTTTGGATACATATTTGCTAATTTTTTAGGATCTAAGTGCCACCTATAAAACATTTTATAAAAAATTCTCTCTTAAATTTTGGGCCTGTGTAAATTTTACATTTCTAACCCAAATCTTTTCCCAAGTGTCCATTGTTATAACTTCTTGAAAATTCTCGGCCCACTTTATCATACAATCTTTAACAAGTTCCATTTCTGAATCAATTTCTATCAATGCATTATATATTCTTTTTATATGTGCTTGACCTTGATCTCTAATTTGTTTTACCAAATTTTCATCAATCATCGAGAAACCAACTTTCTGGTCCTCTTTCCATCTTGCCTGTAATTGCCCATACTGGAACCAAGTTTGTACAATCTTTTCTTCTTTTAAAATATTATATGGCTTTAATTGCCATACATTCCTTTCTAAACTTAAGATTTCCTTATATGTAGTCTCATCATGTTTAAATCCCACATTTATATTTTCTATTGCATGTTTAGGTATTGCCCAAATTGGTATCTTGTAATTTAACTTATGTCTATACTTTTTCCAAACTCGCAACAGAGCATACCTTAAAATATGTATCTTAAACACATTATCCACCTTCTTAACAAAAGACATTATTTTATCCTGGAAGTTGCTAGTATCAATAGAAAAATGGGCCTTGAGTTTCTTTAAAAGAGTAAAAGGTAGAGATGTTGGATCAACCTATAGTGAAGTTATCCCATGTTGCTATCAGATTCTATATTCTTGCAGTGAAAACTCTGTCATGATTTACACTACTTCTGAAGTCCTATATATCATTTGCAGAGATGATATAACCTGTAATCTTAGAATTTTGGGGCTGTTCTGCAAGTTCCTTTAATGAGTAGTGCAGTAACCACTGTAATTGTACGTGTCAATAAAAGATACCATGTCCAATCTAACTTTGAATACTTTCATTGCATTTTTATTTTTTCAACAACAGAAGAAACAGAATAGATGCTCATCAAATTTGCAGAAGACACAAAGCTGGGATGGAGGCAGGATTGCTAATACTTCAGACTGAAAGTTCAAAAGGATCTTGGTAGACTTGAACATTGAACTCAATCAAATAAAAAAAAACAGTGGTGGTGAAAAATCTAGGATCTATAGTTTCTATAGTAGGAAGAAAAAAACAGATATTTAGCTGAGCAGTATTATTTGTGAAAAACATCTGAGCATTGTGGGTAAAGCACAGTTTAAGTATGAGCCAGCAGTATGTGTAGCTGCCAAAAAAAAAACCCTAATGAAACTTAGGGCTACATTAGTTAAACTATAACATCAACATCACAAGAAGTTATAGTTCTGTATGCTACACTAATCAGGTTAAACCTGGAATACTGAGTTTAGTTCTGGTGAGCATGATACAAAAAGGCTGGTGATGAACTAAAAGGATGTAAACAAGAGCAGCAAAGGTGGTGAGAGTCTAGGAAATGATTCTGATAAAGAATGGTTAAGTGAACTTGGTTTCTTTAGTCCAAATTTACAGAAACTTAAGAGAAATACAATAGAACATTTGGGATTGTGGATTCTTGGGAACCAAGAAGTGGATATTTTACAGAAGACCATCCAAACTCAAAATTAAGAGGAGTTACCTCAACACGAAAGCTATTAAAATAGTTGAACAGCTTGTTTGCTAGAATTATAGATGTTCCATTGCTACAGGTTTTTAAACAAAGGTTGAAAACTATTTGAGATGATCTGAAGATTCCTGTTCTGGCCATGTGTTGGATCGGAAAACCTCAAAGTCACTTCCCACTCCATAATTTTGTGAATACAGTATGCCTATCATTGTTTTATATTTATCTTGCATGCTAGTTTTTCTCCCTATACTCTGTATATGTATACACCTATATGAATGTAAAGGGACGTGGTGGCTCAGTGGGTTAGGATGCTGAGCTTGTCGATCAGAAGGTCGGCAGTTTGGCGGGTCGAATCCCGAGTGCCGCATAGCAGAGTGAGCGCCTGTTACTCGTCCCAGCTTCTGTCAACCTAGCAGTTTGAAAGCACATAAAAATGCAAGTAGAAAAATAGGGACCACTGCGGTGGGAAGGTAACAGTGTTCCGTGCGCCTTTGGCGTCTAGTCATGCCGGCCACATGACCACAGAGACGTCCTCGGACAAGCGCTGGCTCTTCGGCTTTGAAACGGAGATGAGCACCGGCCCCTAGAGTCGGAAACGACTAGCATGCATGTGCAGGGAAACCTTTACCTTTACCTATATGAATGTAAGGATGTAAGTCTGTCTATATATCTCCCAATTGAAAGCACCACTGAGGGTCCTTCTGAATGACATTTTGATTTATTCTCAGCAAGGGTCCTATAATTAATATGACCTTTTGATAAGGTGGGGATATGTAATAATAATAAGTGCTCTCCAGAGAGTTATTAATAATTCTCAAGCAATTGTTAATGTTAGAGCGGTTTCTCCTGAATGTATCTTTTAAAAAAGAAGCAAAAATTTTCTCCACATGTTTAAGACTATGATCTTAAACATGTGGAAACAAAAGAGTGACTTTGAAGAAACAAATATGGCACTTAATCACCCCAACAAAAAAAGCAAACATTCAATGTTATTTAAACTGTACATTTTGGGTACCAGTAAATTCCCCTAATAAAATGAAAGAATGGAATAAGAAGCCTACATAGACCTTTTTAAAAAATCAAGAGAGAGACAGCTTCGTTTGACTTAAGATGACTAAATATTGTTTTCACACACTATAACAGGTGGTTTTATTTCTTCATGTCAGATGGTATTTGTAGCATGGGAATTCTCATTTCCCTCAACATCTGGTCCTTCTATTTTATAACAAAAATTCAGAAATAACAATATCCCATTACTTGATTCGATTTGATGCTTGCTTTGTTACTTAGACAGCAAACCTGATGTGGTACATAATAGTTAATGACCAGCATACGTTAAAGGTTTCCAACATATACAAAAACATAACAGTTTGGGGGTTTTCAAAGGAAAATGGCATTGGGGAAAAATAATCCTTATTTGAAGAAAAGGCAAAGACAATTTGGTTTTTTTTTGGGGGGGGGGGGTTGCATCAGGTTTACATTTTCTTTCTTGTAAGAGTTTAAGGCAGTGGATGAAGAACCCTCTCCTCCATTCTTCCACACAGTAATAAACTTGTATTTAAATCAGTATAAGTAATAAACCTACACTGAGTCAGAAAGATAGGATCAAAGTTGTCTAGTGAATATCCATGACTCAGGGTAGACTCCAACCTAGGTCTTCCTGTTGGAACCTATCCTTTTACTTACTATCTTTCTTCCCTCATTAAATACCTTATTAAATAAGGTATTGGGTAATATACTACTTATTATGGCTGGTTGCACAATTAGTCATATTCTTATAGTGGATTTGACATTTTTTTGTCTATCTAATGAGTCCTTCCCAAGGACCTTAAATAGGCAGATGTTCTTATTTAATAGTATTAATGGCATGGTTGCAGGATGTAAACTGTTCTGAGTAAAAACAAGACTTGGATACAACTTCTTAATTAGTGCACCTCACTTGCACTGTCTGCATCCATATCCATCATCAATCTTTCAGAGAATTTGTCCAACAACTCAGTGAAAAGCAGTATGCTTATTGAATACATTATCTAAATTTTGAAGAAAGATGAAAGTCTAATGGTCAGACAATAGATATGCTATGCAAAACAATTTTTTTAACTTTGACTTTTGTAAAGAATTGTGTTTGAACATTTGGCTGGATTTTTGAGTAATAAGGATAAAAAACAATAACTGTTCTGAATCAAGTATAGTTTTAGGAATTATATACTAAAGTAGAGTTAATACAACTAGTTACAAAGCATTTTATGGGGAAAAAAACTCTAAGGCATGAAATAAAAAAAATCCTTTTCTGAAAATATTAGATTCCTTAAAGGTTTAGAGTAACCATCACATCTCCATCATCAACTGTCAGTTCAGAATTTATTATGTATTTTTTACTTTAAAATTATGTTGGCAGGCAATATTAAATGTTATTTGATCTGATAACATAGAATTTATTCAAGCATTTTTAAAAGGGGGTACAAAATGGCAGTGACATTTCAGGTTACAGCATCGTTTGCCTTTCTAGACAGCTATTTGAATCTTTTTGTATGAGTTCCAGGAATGATTTAATATGCCTTGTTATACTGCTAGGAAAATTTAATAGATGCAAATCAACTTTACTAAATGTCACAAGAGAAGAAAGGCTAAAGTTGGCAGAGCAAAGTAGAAAAGAACGAAAAATCTGGTACTTAAAGTTTCTTCAAATGAATCGTGCTTGCCTAAATGCTAGTCGCCATCTCTTTTCATGAGAAAATGAAATTATCTTATGAAAATTATCTTATTTTCAGTGACAATGAAACCACATCCAGCGAAAATTAAAACACATTTAAACAATGAAACCCTTCTTCTGGATTGAGTGGAAGTTCAATGCACATGCCATCTAAGTCTTGGAAGCCAGCATAAATCTGATTTGAATAACAATAATGGAATACTTTCTATCATTCTGTGCCAGTTACAAGATCTCTTGAGTGTCTTTGACAGTTCTTTTGATAGTTAATTAGCTATATGAGAAAGCAATCCAAACCTGAATAGTCAGTTAGGATGGAAATGTTAGTATTAAAAATAATGCAGCCTACTCTGGAAATATTCAAACAATTCAATAATTTAAAAATGTAAAACCAAATCATTTTAGAATGACAAAGAAAACAATAAGAATTTGTTGCTTAGACAAAGTGCCATTCACACACGTGCTATACTTAAATCTGTCCTCCCATATTTCTGAAAGTTGTCTCCCTCTATCAGAGAAGTTTCTGTGTTTATCAGAGGAATTGAAGACTTGAACCTCTGTGGGTGATGTTGTTATTCTTACCTTATTACAGTAAGAAGACAGAGGGTACTATATGATTGTATCATATAATTATAGATCTTTCCATCATACTGTCTAACTTTTTTTGATCTGAAAAAGGAAAATAAAAGAAAATAAGTTACCTCCTGACATCTTCTCTGGTATATAATTGAACTGTGTGAAGGAAAGAGACTGAAAACTAGTGATGATTCTTTTATAGATAGGTCAGTCACACCCACTTAGACTGAAATCATATAATCAGTGGGACATACCATGGCTAGACATACATAGAATCACTCTTATATTAATGACAAGGGTAAATTTCCTGTAAGGACATTTCACCCATATTAGTTCTTTGAAAAAATTATGCAAGCTATTTTCTTTTCTGTCAAATGGAAGAAATTGTTATAAAGTAAGGAGGTTTCAGTACAATGCTAGTAAAATATCACTATTTTACTATATTTTACTATATCACTGCCCTGAGTCTTCGGAGAAGGGCGGGATATAAATGGAATTAAAATAAATAAAAATAAATATACGCATTTATTATACATATATACACTCACACAAATATTCATAAACACAGTCACATACTCTCTTAGTTGTCGCTGTAGGTATGCAATTCTGTCTGTATCATGCTGCAAATTCTACCCCTTTTGAACAGCATGCTGGTTCCCCTTTTATCATTTGGCACCCTCTGCAGAGACCACTGATTGCCGGGAATGTTCTTTCTAATTTCTGACATGCTATGGGCAGAAAAAATTGTTTCATGCAGCTTTTCCCCAAACCAAATACAAACATGAGCATCACAACATGAGTATATGAGTAAATTACATATATATAAAATAGTGACAAGCTAAAATATGGAGTTCTTTATTTTCCCAGATCTGTTTGCAGATGTTTCATTACCCAACTAGGTAATATCATCAGTGTTAGTAAGAATGGGGTGTATTATTTATGTATAGTAGCTTGTTGTGACAGTTTTGAGTGTAGTTTTTCTCCTTGGTGGTTTTTTTTATTAGATTAGAACATTGTTTTCCACAAAAACAAAAAACAAAAAACCAATGCTCTAATCACGACACTATACAGGTTCCTTTGATTAAACAATGTTATCTATTAGGACCTAGAAGCATGTCTTCTCTGTAGCCAACAACCCTCCCACCCACCCCCAGGAATGAGGTTCCCCTGAGATTCAAATTGTTTCCACTGTCTTGTTGTTCAGAAGAGAATTGAACCCAATTTCACAACCTATTGGTGTGAGGTGAATCTGTTTTCATTAAGCAAACACTGTGATCATTAGCCAAATTTATTGTTTAGTACGGGGTTGATTTAGCTGAAAACCAAAAGTAAATGCCAGTTTTTGGGGAAAAAACACATCATGAATTGTGTTCATATGAGTGTGGAACACTACAAATACAGGTTGGTTCTAGAGTTTCCAAATGCAGTCATATGACAGGGGCACGACTGTCAGAACTTCAGAAAATGGTTGTAAGAACATTTTTTGGGGAGAATCCATCATAGATTCAAATGGTCACTAAATAACCAATCATAAATCAAGGACTACCTTTACAAATTGAATATCATCATCATGAGGCAAATTCTATATTAGGAAATGATGGGACAGGGAGCAGGACAATTCTGTACAATCATTCAGGCCAAGAAGAAGTCCAGACATCCTTAGAGAATAGAATAGAATAGAATAGAATAGAATAGAATAGAATAGAATAGAATAGAATAGAATAGAATAGAATGGAATGGAATGGAATGGAATGGAATGGAATGGAATGGAATGGAATGGAATGGAATGGAATGGAGCGGAGCGGAATGGAATGGAACAGAATAGAATAGAAAAGAATAGAAAAGAAAAGAATCTGGGAGGGACCTTGGAGGTCTTCTAGTCCAGCTCCCTGCTCAAGCATGAGAACCTATACCATCTCAGACAAATGTCTGACTAGCCTCTTTTTAAAAATCTCCAGTGATTGAGTGCCCACGATTTTTTTTTAATGCTGTAAGCTAACCAGAGTCACTTCAAAACGAGATGGGCAGCAAATCTGCACAGCTGATTTTATCAGGCAGGATTGGGGCAACAATGTCATATTTTGAGATCCTGGAGGTATGCCTTCTCTCTGGCAATGCTAGCCCTCAAGTTCCACCCCCCTAAATGTGAAACTACTATTTTGACAACTTGGCTCTTTGCTTAGGGCTTTGTTTCCCTTTGGATTTACTTTTTTTGCTATCATTATTCTTTTGTCCTGTGCTTGTGTGTTTATGGGTACATGTGTGTACGTGTGTGTGCTGTTTTGTTTTAAAATGTTTTAAAAATTGTAACCAAGAGTCATCATACTGATGATACTGGATTGATGAATGAACCCACTCAGCAGTATCGTAAAGATATTAAATAGAGGGGAAAGTATTACATCCTGGGGCACCTCACAAGGGAAGGGCCACAGGTGCAATCTCTCCCTCCCCCTTGCTCCATTAACACTGACTGGAACCATTTGCTGAGGGAGGAGTCAAACCACTATAATATGGTGTCTCCCACTCCCAGTCCCCCAGCTAGTGCAGAAGGAAGCCATGGTTAACAGTAATGAAAAGTGATGAGAGATCAAGAAGCACAAGGATGGATGCACCATCTACATGTCAGCTCCGCCCAAGATCACTGACAACCTGTGCCCATGCTGTTCTGTAATCCAACTGAAGTGGGTCCAGATAACCATTTTCCACCAAGATCCCTTGTAGCTGCTATCCAATCACCTTTTCTACAACTTCCCCACAAAAGGAAGATCATAGAATGGACAATAATTGTCCAGAATGGAGGTGTCCGTTAATGACATCTTGTGAAGAAGTTTGTGTAACAGTAATGATTGTAGCAACACAAAGAATTTATCAAAATCTATGTTGAAATTCTTGCAGATGATTATAAGCCTGGCAGCCTGAATCTGTAGTATGTTGATTCCACAAATCTTACATCATATAATATACACAGAAATACTTTTCTGTAGTGCTGTATTAATTATTTGATTGAAATATAATTTATGTGCTAATTTCCCCAGCAAGCTGATGCAGACTTCAATTTCTCCTCATCAGCTCCAAGGAGCTGTGTATAGTAAACATGATTTAAGAATTGTTCCTTTTATAGTTTATGGTTGCACAAGCAAGAAAAACAGATTTAAGGGAGTATCTCTTACTGTCATTGTAGCTTTTAATGATTTAAGATACCTTGGCCAAACCAATGTTACCCACAGATCTTACCTTGAATAGCATCCTTCCTAGAATGTGTGTTTGTGTGTTTGTGTGTGTGTGTGTGTGTGTGTGTGTGAGAGAGAGAGAGAGAGAGAGAGAGTTCCACCTTTCTTCCTTTGATGTTTGCAATCATTTGTCCACTAATTTATGTGAAAGGTCCTCTATGTGCCGGAATATTGCTGTGCAATATATCCTTGGCATATCAAAAATTATCATGCTCTTTCCTTGTTTTCAGCAGCAAATAAAACTATGGGAAATATACTACAGACATACATACAGGAAGACAAGCAGTATGTCTGAGCCCCCTGGTCTACCCGCGGTCGCATTAGTTGTTGTGCCGATCCCTGGTCTACCGCGTCGATTTCTGCCACCTCGTCATCGTCCGTTCTGCCATATGCAGTGCTCTCCTGGTGCACTGATCCCCCGGAGCTGCTGCTGGGTCGGTGGGTTGTTTGACCGTTGCCACTGGCCGCCTCATATGCTTGGACCTCATCCAAGACCTCTTGCAGGCTCATTTTCAGCTTCGCAAGCAGTTTCTGCCACAGCCACTTTTTGCTCAGCTTGAAGGTGATGCGATCTCACAGGCGGTCCTCTAAGTCAGGAAACTTGCAAAGATGAGCGGCTTGTCGCACGTCGGCAATGAAATCAGTTGTTGACTCTCCCAGCCTCTGGATCCGCTGGACAAACTGGAATCTCCAAGACATCTCAGACCTCTTAGGCATAAGATGCCCATTCAGCTTGCTTATGAGGTCGCAGTATGGAACAGTTGCAATAGGCGTGAGTGCGAACAACCCCACGGCCACATCGTAGATGGCAGACCCACTGATGTAGAGTAGCACCGCCGCCTTCATGCATTCCTCAGTAATTCAATTAATGAGGAGGTAGCCTTCGACCTGGCCCAGGTGTGATTCCCATTGTTTGGGCCAGTGAATGTCGAACTCATGGATCTGAGTTATTTTTGCCATGGCCAGACTGGTCTAGGATGCTGCTTTGGCAAGGATCGAGAAAAGAATTCTTTTCCTCCGATCCAGTGATTTCAGCTAGTGACTTCAGCTAGTGATTCAGCTTTGTGCAAAACAGCTATCCCATCCTCGTCACCACTATTGTGTAGTGGGTTGTGGACCTCATGGCAATGAATGAATAGATGAGTACCGCATGTCAGCTCTTTATTAGTGGTAGGCGCGTACTGAACAAAGGGGGCTACCTGGACCCCTTATATACCTAGCCAGGTGACATTCTGGCCAATCCATCCGTCCGTATCTCTCGCCGAAAACCCTTCAACCAATCTGGCCACAGCACAGCGCCACCTGGTGGAACCTGCAGAGCTGCTCACATCCCATACATAACAGTTGGGAAAAAAATCCTTAAAAAGAAAGAAGTTTTGAAAAATCTGCAGAACAAAAATAATGCTCTATTTTTAAAACACACACAGAAACCACCACCACCACTAACCTTAGAAAATTGCATATTTTGTGCTAAAGTTTGCTTTTTGTTACCAAGTTTATAGAAAAGGATATGCTACAGAAATATCTCTTTTGAGAAAGATACTGCTTGGTTTTAAAGGATGTTCTGTAAATTAAGTAATCTTTCTTACATTCATTTATTTAAATGATTTTTTTCCAGCTGCCCATTTCAAAACACAACTCTATGCATATATAAAGGCCTGACTTTATATACATACATACATACATACATACATACATACATGTATGTATGTATGTATGTATGTATGTATGTATATAAAGTCAGGACTTTTTTTGTCATAGAACTCTCAGAACAGAGTTCCGCCACCTGTTTTGGATGGAACCTTGTAGCGTAGGCAAGGCAGGTTGTATGGCATGTGTGAGTTCTGGCACCTTTTTCTTTTACAAAAAAAGTACTGCCTAAAGTATATTGGGTTAGTCTCTGTGAAAGCTTACCCAATAAGACCGCAGGGTTGAATGCCCAAACTGACTGAGGATATGCATTTATTAAATGGACAGTCGGGAACTATATATGCAAACAGGTGTGTAGAAAATTATCCATTCAATCCATTCAACATCCACGGTGTCTATGTAATTTTTAAAAGATGACATCCCACCTATAAGAAGGAAATGGAGTCTATGTAGCATATTCCCATACATGTTTCAAGTAGTATATACAGTATTTTCAGTCAGAGGGGGGGAAAAAAACCCCTCAGGTTAGTTTAAAAGGAATCAGGTTATTTTATTATATAATGGTACCTCAGTACTCAGCATTAATTGGTTCTAGAAGGTGTGATAACTACTAAAAAGAACGAGCCCCAAACAAATCTTGTGACTTGTCACATAACCTTTTGTTTCAGTCAGGAAGAAGTTTCTGTGTGTCCCTTTTCCTATGTAAGTGACCTTCCCATCATGGCTGACTTCCTGTCCACCCTCTGTGGTTTTTGCCCCTCTTTTTGCAGTGACTTTCCCAGCATGGCTGACTTCCTGTCTATTCTCTGCAGCCATCTCCTTCTTCCTATTACAGCACATCAAGTACTAAACAAAAGCTGAGTACTGAGACAACATTTTCAATCAAAATGCATCAAGTACCAAATTCGAAAGCTCTGAAGCAATCAAGTACTGAGGTACCACTAGATTAGTTAATTTAACTTTTGTTTTTTTCATTTAACAAGCAGTGCTTCCTGGTAATCTTTTTTTTTTCCCTTTCACTTTGTGTATTTCCTATGTGCATCCTGCTCAGGCTTCTTGACTACTTCCCTTTAGTTCCAGTTATATTGATGCTACGTTACACAAAAGTGTAAAGGAAAGAAGGAAGGCACAATTAAGTCAAGCATAGTTTTTTTTTTTCCCTTCCAAGCATGCCCTGTTATTTCTAGCCTAGCAATAAAACTCCATTCAATATTATTTGTTTGAGAGGAAGAGAAGAACTTCTAACCCCCACTGTGTTCTGTCAGGAAGGTCTGGAGTGGAAAGCTGTCTGGTGGAAGGCATTTAAATGAAATCTCCATCTTTGCTTGCGGGAGAGGGGGAAAGTCTAGGATTTGAAAATAAAGCTTCTGAAAGCACAAATGCTTATTTATCACAAGGTAAGTATTAAAGAGGATCCCCTTTTCTGTGGAGGTGAAAGGTGAAAGTTACTGCAATTGAAAAAAAAAACAGATGAATGGAAAACTGGTGAACCTCCAGATGGAGCTGAATTCTACCTCCCTGCAGCCACATCTACTTTGGCCACTTAATTTTAGATGACCTTAATCTTAGAGAAGGAAATTATTTATCAATTTGCAGTGGATTTCTTCAGAGGCCCTTCTGTTGATGGAAACTGATGTGACATCCTACTTTGTTCTCAGTCCTTTCTTAAGTAATGTATGCATTTTTCCAAAGATTAACCAACTTTACTTTGAGATGGACTCTAAATACTACTAATAAATAGTATTTCTAGTGTTAATAAATAATATGCGTGAGTTTAATAGGATTTACTTCCATTGTAATACTAATCTCCATTCATAGTGTCATTTTTAGGAAGTGCTGATCTAGAATAATAACAGCCATCAAACAACATTTGCTATTCCAGGTCCTTTCTAAGGAGTCAATAAGTTGATAAAAATGCCAGATCTAGTGTAAAACAGCTACAATAATAATAAAACAACTGTGGCAAAAGAAAGAAAATATAGTACTAACGGTAATAGGCTCCTCGGGTATAATCCCAAAACATCTGGACCACCCCTTGAAGACCGTGGGCATTGACAAAATCACTATCAGTCTATTGTGAAAGGCAGTTTTACTTGGAGCAATTTACATCCTGTGATAATATCTTTAATATTATTAAACAACAATCTCTGCCTAACCCAAGTCCTTGAGAAAGACTTAATAGATGGATAAAAATGCCAAATCCAGTCTCAACATCTGGCTATGTGACCAGCAATAATAAAAGATTGTCATAAGACACATTCAGGCTTCCATGACAGATGGTTAACTGTATAACAATATATTACAAACTGTGGTATGATCTAATAGAGCTCAAATAAAAGTGTTTGTGCTACTAAAGGGCAATGACATTTTTATTTTTGGTTTTTTTAAAAAAGCATTACTACTCAGGATAGCAATACAGTTACTAAAGTTGCCTGCTTTGGATGATTGCAGTTTTATTCTCATTAGTTTAAAAAAGAGCTTCAGGGAAAACAGAAGCTTTCCATTTCTACATACCATTAGGCATAACCTCTTCCTGTGTGTAAACAACTTTTTCACTATATCCATGAAGTTTTGGGGAGAGGGTGAAGTTGGATGGTCTTCCTCTTTTGAGTCCTAGCCAGAATGAATGCTACTTTTTCTATTTGTTCACTTTTGATGGGCTTTATTTACTGGAGTTCCCTAATCATATATACTTGTTTCAAGTTAGGCATATATACTTATTCCTTACACTATTTTTAAACTTGATTTTTAAATGTATGATCTTATGTATTAGAGAGAGAGAGAGAGAGATTTCCACAACAATTTAGAAGCATGAAAAGATGCATTTGACTGATGTTTAGGGGCAAGAAGTGAGGCTACTTTATTTAGGAAACACTTGTGAAAACTTTTTCTTTTCTACCATTAAGTCAACATCTACCTACATTTCATTAAAAAAAAAAAACATCCCGAAAGATTTCAATTGGGAGCTTCTGCCCCAAAGGAAGAACAGTTGTCAACACATTTGCTATAAACAGATTTTGGCAATGTTCTTTAGTTCAATATGGAGAAAGGTCTTCTTGATTGTTTTTACAAAGAATGGATAGGTATCATTCTACTCATGATAGCCTACAACGAGGTATCTTGCTTTTATCATTTGTTAACTGAGAGCCAAACAATAAGATACATAGAATATGCACAGCTGTTATTCCACCTGAAGCTACTGTAACTAATTAAGATTGCTCACTGCATACTGATAGAGGAAATGTAAACTTTCTTTTCCTAAGTACATGGGACAATTCTAGTGCACTCTAGATTTAACCAGCATGGTGTTTTTAAATTTCAAGGCACATTTGAGCCATTTTGTAATGTAATATTGTTGCCAACATGTTCTATAATTTTGGAAAAATTGGTCTAGCATAAATTCCATTGACATCTAACCTGTTCTGTACCAGCCTGCTATCGGCCCTGCAGAAAAGGCAGGGACAACCCCTTTACAAACGGCAAGAGGCTGGAACCAAGCCTGCCAAATTTATTAACATAAAACAGAGCAAAACAAGACACGAACCATGAAACAGGAGCTATGAAACAGGAACTATTCAAGCGGTTGCCTTCAGCAAACCAGCCCTCCCACGCATTCCCCTTTTATACAGTTCAGGGCGTGGCTTCTCTCTGCCTCCTTCTGAGGTGCCCCCTTGCCTTCCTCTGTTTACTCCTGATTGACTGCCTCCTGCATCGGGCGTCCTTGAACAGGGCCAGCTGTGGGTCAGCTTCATCCATGCTGTCAGGCTCACACAGCTGGGTCTCCTTCGTGACCAGGTGGGAGAGGCCTGGCTGAGGGCTCTCATCAGCAAGCTCTCCAACCCCCTCAGCAAGCTCTCCAACCCCCTCAGCAAGCTCTTCAACACCCCCCTCCTCCTCTGAGTCGTCCGACCCAACTGCCGAACCCACAGGCTGACCCTGAATCACAACATAACCATATATCTTCTAGACCACCTCTAGGCCAACATAATTAGATCCTGGTAAGTTCAAGAAGTTCTGACAAATTCTCTTTATTTCCATGGGGGGAGCTATATTTTGGTAGAAGGCATTAAGATGTTTATTCAGTGAGTGATCTCTATTCCCACTACAGGAGTATTGGCTCTTTCCACTTTCAAGTGTACCATCATGATAGCATGGTATTTATTTCAACAAAAGAGTCCTGATGCAAAAATTATCATTATTATTGATTGAATATAGCTAGCAAAAGATGTAGGTTTTGTATTGAGTTCAAAGCGGAGAAATATATTCATCATGCCTTGATAATTTATAATCAGAAGGATCTTGGAAGATCTGCAAGATGACCAGGCTGATTTTATGGAATTTTATATGGATGTTTCTCCATTTTCACTTTGTTTTGAGTGGAATATCATAGGAGCATTGCAATTGTATAAGTAAACAAATAAAGTATTGAGTTCAAGAATTCTAATTCTTTATTGCAAATCTTATAACAACAATGAGTATTCCCCAAATAATTCAATTTGCACGTTTGTGATGTTTATATTTTCAAAGCTTTCATTCTTCTTGGCACCCTTCTGCTTCTGTTGTGACTTGTAATTCCCTGAAGGTCTATAGCAGAAAATGGAGAATTTATGTTCATAAATATACTGTTTGAAGTCACACATAGTGCAGGCAATCTGCATGCTTTTAAACTGCACATACTTATATACTGTAGATGTCTTCAGAGCTCTGGTTGCTTTATTTACAAGTTCCAAATTTCCTTTCTGGACATTGCTCCCTTGCAAAATGTCAGAACAAAGTACATTAAGAGGTAGAAAGTGAATGTTTAAATTTTAATATTTTTACACCATTTAATATTCCATTCAACAGCAGGAAAAAATTTTTTGTTGGTGTAGGGATCTTGCCTTCCATTTCAAAGCTTTCTCTGATTCCAAATGCCAATGGCTTTAAATATATTTTACTGACATGCTTCCTTTCAAAGTCTGAATGTTTTAGAAACTTCTGAAGATAAATTGCCTCTTTAGGGTGTTCCTAAGTAGAAGGGCAGGCTCTCCACTTATCATTTTAGAACCCAGTAACAATCCAGGCCTAACTGTCAGTAATATACTGTTATAACTGTTGTAATATACTATTCTTAAATTGAGTTAAAAAAACAACTTAGTGTAATGCATTACTTAAATGTTCTTAATAAATGTGTATTTCTTTGACTCCTCCTACTGAGATCCATTGCCTTGACATGCTAGTTAACTCAGGGAAGAGTTTGCATCTTGTTCTGTCTAAATTTCAAACAATGAGCTTGGGCAATATAGTTATAAACCTGAATAACTGTTCCATGTACAGTTATCTGTCAGTGGAAGGTACTATTCAGGCTATTCAGCACCATCTGCAGCAACCAGGACAAGGTAGTCTTGCTGGCAATGGAGACCTCTTGGAGGTCTCCTGCTTGGCAGGGGTTGGACCAGTGGTGGGATTCAAATATGTGAACAATCAGTTCTCTGTGTGGATGCCATTTCTGTAAGTCCGTTCTGGGCCTGGACAACAAAAAAATAACTACCGGTTCTGCCGAACTGGTGTGAACCAGCTGAATCCCACTATTGGGTTGGACTAGAAGACCTTCAAGGTGCCTTCCAACTCTATTTTGATTGCAATAATCCTTTTAGGATGGGAGACTTTTCTCAGCTAGATCCTATTTCTGGGTCTCGTCAAAACTATTTATGGAGTTCTCTGTCTAAAAAAAGTAAAGTTATATTGAAATCTCAAAACTGCCTGCTATGTCTTTTCCATTTTAACAAATTTGACTTTACCATTTTTTTTTAAAAATAACAAATTTGTGCTGATTAAAAAAAATCAAATACAGAAATCTGACCCGGTGACCTTTCCCACTTTGCAATGCATAAGATTTTGCCATTCATCCTTCCTCATAAATAAAGACCACTATTTTACTGCCAGAGAAGACAGCTGAAGAATAGAGTTATTGCTATACAGTGATTTTTAAGATAAAAATAAAGGAATGGCAAATTCTAAAAATAGGACAAACAAAATCCACAAAAATGATGGAATAGGACATTTCAGAATCCAGAGGTTCTGCCTTTTTAAAATTATTGAGCCAAAGACTCTAAAAGGAAACCATACATATCAAGAAATAAAATGGCTGGACTGCTGAGAGCTTTCTTGCCTGTAATGACATTGGTTGGGGACAAATGAGGAGTAACTGTGTGTATGACTAAAAGGTCACTTTTGCCCTTGGCTAAAGGTAGCCTGATTTCATATCCTTCTCAGCACAATTAAGATGACAGAATTGGAAGAAGGATACAGATTATGTCTTGGGCTCTGATGAGCAGGAATGAAGACACACACCTGAGTATACAGTAGATAAACTCATTCTTTTATTAAGTTGGAACTGTACTGAGGACTTGGGTGCACCTTGCTACAATTTATAGCCAGATCCTCTTGGTAGCAACCAATCAGATTGAACCCATGCTTGCTGACCAAAGCTGACCAATTGCAGGGCTGGAGACGTCCTGTCTGGGTTGCTGGAGAACCGTTAGTTCTCCAGCAACACATGTGGTGAGGTACCCAAAGCCCAGTACATAACACTACAGGAAAAAAATAGTATACACACTTTGGATTCTTCATTGGAAAAATAAGGTGACATAGAAGAGAAGATACATAGTGGGATATATAAAGGACAATGAGAGAGTATTTAACAAAGTAACCTTATTATTAACTAACCATGATGATAAAAGTGCAATGAATCAATGAGCTAATAAGTGAGTGCCACGCTAATAATAATGTAAATCTGTCATTTTCAGGGGAGAAAGTGAAACTAAGTTCCATGGCTTTCACATTTTTTCATTATTGTCAGAAAGGCAAGGGAACTCATAGGGGACTTTTGAATGATCCAGTCCATGCATTAACAGAAAGGAAGGACTGGAATTTAGGTTAGAGGAAGTAAAGCTTGCCAGCTTATATATTCATTTTAGAATGTACAGCTAAGGAAATAATGAGTATGGTTAAAGAGCAGATGTAAGAACATTTTGCAGCAGTGAAACAATGGATAATTATATCGAGGTGTTAGTGACATCCAAATTCGAGCACAAATGGGGTTGCCACTTAGTGAAGCCACTTTCCCATAGATAAATGAGGTTACAGGAAATATGAGAATATATTTTATAAAATGTCACATGGTCAATCCATCCAGCTCCACTTTGCTTATATGGAAGGTTACCAGGTATATTATTTATACTGTAAAATGAACTTAAGATTTTATGTATGTATGTATGTATGTATGTATGTATGTATGTATTTATGTATGTATGTAAAGCAACTGTTCTATCAACTGGTGTATGAATCTTTCATAAAAAAGGAAACAAAACAGCAGGCACTGCTCAGTACCCCCAAAGTAATTAGCTACTGACTTTTGTCATATTGTAGTGGTCCATAGTCATAGGTTGGACCTTCTCATTTGAAGTAGTGGTTCTTCCCATACATCTCTATTTGACCACTTAGGTAATTCTTAGAGATTATAATCTGAATTTATAATCTTAGTGATTTCTAAAATCTAATTTACTGTTAGCATTTAAAAGGAAGAACTTTCATTATCACCCCCAGACATGGTTCCCCATGTGCCTACCCTGTTGTGCATTCTCTACCACCGAATCCATTTGCTACTGTTTCCATCTGTTAATTTTCTTGTGTTCTGATAGCAGGTGTGCATTTTAAAGTGTTTTATTTCAATTTGCTCTTTTAAAAAAAAACAACCCTACAGTTCTAACTGAATATATTGCGCTTTTGTTTGTATTTTCTTTACCTTCACCCATTACACTTTAGAGAGAAAAAGAAAGAATTAACACTAAAAAATGAATTAATAATGAGAATAATTTTGATCCTTGACTGTTGGGCCAATTCATGTCAAGGCTTGTTTACATTCATCTCTTCTCTCTGCTCAGCTTTTCCACTTAATTCAGCAGTCAGGCCTTACAAAACATTTTCTGTATGACTGTGGTCAGCCTTTCTCAGCCAATTCATATTATTCCATAATAATACATTTTAGCAACACTTTATTTCCATCTAATGATGACATGTGCGGTATGGATGATTTAAGACTAAGTCACTTTTCCAGTGAACAGGGAGAATTAAGAGATATTAATTACAAAGAAAATGTGTGATCTTGATTTAAAACTAAAACAACATTATAGACCAGGTCTATTAAACTATGAAAAGTGAGTTTTAATAATCTTAGAGCCTTTTGGTTTAAGTTCCAAAAATATGGTTCACATGTTACAAGATATAAGCAGAGCATCTTTTTAAAATAATTATAAATAAACATTTAAAAAAAATACAAAGCTTATCAATAAAATCACACAGTTCAAACCAGACTATAAATTAATATCTAGGTACAGTCTTCAACTTAAGGGAATCTATTATTTCCTATGGGACTTTTTTTAAACAAAAATCAGAAGTAAATATTAGATTTTTAACAAAAATGTCATAAATTCCAATCAGGTGACTGACGACTGCACAAATGCAGGCTGATAGCCAAGCACTCAAAATGCAGTCATTTTCCTGCAAGGAAGGCAGCTATTGGAGCTTCAGAACCTGTTCATAAGTACCTTTGGGGCATGGACATCCATTGTAATTTTCAATTATTGCTATCTGACTGATTGTAAGTTGAGGACGTACCGTAGCAGAAACAAAAACAAAACAAAAGCAAAATAATAAATGTGAAAAAGGAATAGAATAAAAATAGTGGGAAGAGAAACAAAAATAACCAAAACCCAACACTATTTTTTTCAGTGCAAGAATCTTTTTTTTTTCTTTTTTTTTTATCTTTTTTTTATTTTTTTTCTTTTTATTTTTTACTTTTTTTTTTCATATTAATGTCTTTTTATTATTTTACTTTTTTTTTTCTTTTTTTTAAATTTTTTTTATTGAAAAGTTTTATAAAATACAATTTTCCTTTAAAAAAACCCCCCTTCCCCCTCCCTCCTCCCCTCCCTACCTCCCCCCTATCTCCCCCCCTCCCCCTCCCCCTCCTCCCTCCCCTACCTCCCCCCCTCCACTTCCCCTCCTCCCCCCACCGACTTCCCAGAGCAAAATACAAGGTATATATCTAAAAGGCAATCATAAACAATCATATACTAACAATTATAAACTCTAAAATCCATCACTCTCTAGCTTGTATATAGTAAACCAATCCTTAATAATACTAAATATATATAAAAAACTAAAATAAAAGAAAACTAGCATCATTCCCATCTATGTTCTTCCACAATTCACTATTACCTTAACATATTCTCATTTGCACATTAATAAATAGTTCTTACACAAATTAACCCACATTAACCCACAAAACTTTCTTCCTCTTCCTCTGTAGTAAGTTGTCCATTAATTCCAAATTAAAAAAAAAAAAAATCTATTACCATACATAGCATCCCAAAACTTTTTTTTTTTTTTTAAAAAACACAACTACCACTTAACTATAAATATTTTGTGGAAGTTCCATAGATTTCTACTGGTCTTATTTTTTTTCCTTTTTTGAGCGTTTTAAGGCAGCACGCGTCACCCTCTGTTCTCTAAGATCATCCAAAAGAGTTGCAGCTTGAACTCCTCCTGTACCCTTCTCGTCTATCTGTGCATCTTCATCCTCTTGATGTTCTCCTTCTCCAGATCCCTCTGCAGCTTCCAGAAGTGTTGATGGGGTTACTTTCAAGACATTATTATAAAAATCATGCGCTTGCTTCACATTACTCAAACAGTACCTTTTGCCATCATACATGAAGCTCAACCCAGCTGGGATCTCCCATCTGAACCTTATTTCTCTTTGCTTGAGCTCTTGCACAAGAAATATAAAATCCTTCCTTCTCTTTAAAATCTTTGGAGGAATTTCTTTTAGAACCAAAACTTGTTGACCAGCAATCACAACTTTGGTATCGTAGGCAGCTTGTATAACTTCATCTCTAATTTCCCTTTTTACAAAATAAACCACCACATCTCTAGGCAACTTTCTCTGTTTAGCAATCCACGAATTCACACGAAACACTTTGTCCATACCTTGTTTTAATTCAGATGCTGGATGGTTCAATACTCCCTCAAAAGCCTCAGAAACCAGCTGCTTTAAATCTTCCTTAATATTCTCTTTTAGGCCTCTAATTCTCACAGCAAACTGCATCTGGTAAAATTGAGCCAAGCTCTGTTCACTGTCAATTTTGTCTTTTAAATCTTCAATTTCCAATACTTTTGCTTCTAATAAAGCATTCTTTTGAATCAAATCTTGCACTTGATCATCCAGCACCTCCACACATTTAGCAACTTTTTGCACTGAGGACAAAATGTCTACCTTCATTTCTCTAAGTTTCTGTTCCATCCTTTCTTCCATTCTCTGCTCCAATTTCTCCAATTTCTCCTCCATCTGTAGAAATTTAACACCCATTGACTCCAAAATTAACTGGGTATGTTTTTCAAGATCCTTCGATGTCAATACATCAGGAGAATGCAACGCCTGCAGCAATGATTGTTGTTGCACCGGAGAATTTCCAGCACTCCGAAAAGTTCTAGGGGGAGGTTTAGCCGCCATCTTTTACTTACAATTGTGACGCACTTTCACTTTAAGTTTTAAGCAAAGTCCATCAAGCTTGAGAGTAAAATAAAATCTTCTTCATCTCTTCATCTTTCCCTCTTGTACTGCTCTGCCTGCTCTTTCCCTTTCATAGTCTCTCCTTCAAGCAGGGATGGTCGCAGACGCCTGGCTCTGCTCCATGAAGTCCGGAGCAGAGACGCTAGCCAGCTGGGAGCAGCCCAGGCTACGGGGGAGTTCAATCCTTCAGCCGCCCAAGCTCCAAGCTCAGGCGGCCCCGGAGAACTCAACCCCCACCTGGGGGCTCACCCCCTCCTCTTCTCCCGAGGAGGGGGCTTCAGATTCGCCCGAACAGCTGATCGGCGCTGTTTCGGGCGAAAAAACACCAGCTGAGCCGCGGGCAGCCCGGGAAGGCTCCCTCCGTCGCCGCGGAGCCACCGGAAGTCCTCAGTGCAAGAATCTTAACCACATTTTTTATGCACAGATTAATTTAAAAACTCAGTTTTTGAACAAGAAATGTGCATTGCCTAGACCCATATAATGCAGCATTTCCTTTCTGTCAATATAGGGCCAATTTGTGAGCTGAAAGTTGATAAGTTTTGATTAAGCCAGCATTTAAAAGTAGTACTCGCACATTCTTTCAGGAATACAATCACCTTTTTCTGAAATAGTCCAAAGCACTTACTCCTTAACAAGTTTCCAGTGTTGGAGATGCAGTTGAATGAGACATTAACAATTTTAAACCTGAACTTTCTGCCAAGGACCTTTATGAACATAGTAATAAGATTTAATCCCTTAGATATATCAATGGACATAGTTTCTATCGGACTTTTTGTTTTCAAAATTCTAAAGCATTTGGTTTAGATGCAATCAATTACCGGTATATCTTGACTGAACATTCAAATTCTTGTGGGCCACAAGTGGGCACAATTGATACAACAGGGCAATCAAAACTCCCTCTTTTAAAACATGTATTGCGTGTATTCCATATACATAAATGCAGTAGGGAAAGCTTTGCTCACCCTGCCATTTTGAAGTAGGTGACCATCGCTGTGGACGCCCCTGTATGTAGATACCTTTCTTAGTCTTGGCATCTATAAAAAAATGGTAGTTGATTTCAATATGAATATGAGTCAGGGGAGTGACGTGGCTGCAAAAAAGAGAGTCAACTGCAGTTTTATTCTTCTTCTTAAGCAGAGGAATAATATCAAATCACAATACATTCTTGCTCTTCTTGTATTCCACCTCTAGTAGTATAACCAGTTGTAGCCATCACACTTTTAAAAAGGTTTCTGAGAAAGTTGGTCAGGTTTAGAGAACGGCAATGAGAACTAGAATCCAAGAACTAGAAATTGAGTCCTACGAAAAGAGATACCTAAAGTACATCATATAAAAAATCATAATTGCTTTAGGATGCAGGAAGGAACTTGTTTAAGTTACAGGAAGGCAGTTTCTAACTGACTATAAGAAGAAAAATCCTAACAGCAAGAGCAGTTCAACAGTGGAACCAATTATTTAGAAAGATGATGGATTCCCCTTCAATGGGTATGTTCAAATAGACTGTATAGCCCACTACTTTGGGATTATTTAATTTGGATCCCTGAACTGAAAAAGAAGTTGGACTTGATGGCCTGGATGGCCCTTTCCATATCTATTTTATTCTTCTAAGTCCTATAAATTATAAGGATCATGAATATGAATCTTGTGATTCCAAATTTATTTGCATAACTCGTGTCCCTTTTGAGTCTCTCAATTAAATAAATGAACTGAAAGTTCATATACTATAAAGCAGGGGTATCAAACTGCTGGCCCGTGGGCCAGATGCATCATGCCAAAACTGCGCCCACCCCATTGCTGGCAATGGGAAAAAAATATATGTCGTGACATGTCACGTGACGTTGAGAGTTTGACACCCCTGCTATAAACTAAAACTCTAGATCTTAGTATCATTTTATTAACAAAGAAGCTTCTATCTTTCCTGAAAATTAGACTAAACAGTGGGAGAAGACATGGAGTGGTCCACATGAATTTGAATGTTCAATCAAGGCAAACCATTGATGTCTTCTTCCTCAGTGTATCAAGTCTGATGGTGGTCATTTTAGATACCTGTACAACTCTACTTTCACTCCCTCATCCCCAAAACAAATCCCAGGAATGTTGCAATGGGATAATCACAACAATAACCAACCAGAACAGTGTTTTAGGAAACCTGGATCATGATTCTTCTTAGTGGGAATGGTAACAGCAATTGGCTCAAGACTCTCTTAGAACTAAAAGAAAGTAACTCCTGTGTTCAGGAGAGGAAACAAAATGGAAGATCAGCTTTCTTCTGCTCCAAGGAATATGTATTATAATGTGATGGAAAAGTAACTCAGCTCTCACAAACAATTCTCTGGGTATGTTGCTCTGTCAAAAATATATATTTAAATATTTTCTGTATAATTTATGGAGTGATGTTGAACCAGATGACATATTTTCCTTGAACTTTTCAATAACTAGGTGGCTAGTTCTTATCAATAAGTATTTTGTAGTTGATATACCACTCTGCCTAACATTTTGTCTCTCAAGATATTGTTCCTGGATCTGGTGAGCAGGGTGGAGAGGGAAAGACTCTCTCTTCTCAGCAAACAGTAATTGAAGCCATGCAGAAGCAGCAAAAAAACCCTTATAATTAAACTGACCTTCTGTGCAGAACTACTGGTTTTTCAAGTCCTGTTTCTTTTAACATAAGTCTACCACTCTTCAAAAGAGCATTAAAAGTGTTTATACTAAGGAATCAAGCCACAAGTGCTTGAAAAGCACCATTGAGGCATTACAGTGGCAGATGTTTGTGTAGAAATCTGATTTCTGATTTCTTCTGCAGCTGAAATCAAAATGCACCCAGTGTCTACAGGAGAGAAGTGATGCCTAAAGCATTCTCAAGCTACTTTTAGGAACTGGATAAACTCTAAGGCTAACTGTGTTAACCACTATATATTCAATGAAGTGGTTGAGATATGAGATAAAACTCTACACATTGAAAATGGATAAGATAATTTTCAAATGCCTTTAGGTTGGGGATGAGATGAAGAAATGTCATGAAGAAGTATCATATAAAAGTTATAATCAAGGAATGATTTGTGCCATAGTGGGACATATTGATATTTTTTAAATAAAATACTCTATATTGGGGCCACAATGCTCCAGGCCACTGCCCAGTACCGGCCCTTTTGGAACCAAGACACAGACAAGACAAGACAAGACGCAGTGAGTGCACATGCCTGCCACTCATGCAAATGGAGCGCATGTATGCTTGCGGAGGTGGGGATGCATGCTCACGATTGCCCACCACTTCTGTGTCTTGGTTCCAAAAGGCCCGGTACTGGGCAGTGGCCTGGAGCATTGTGGCCCCCAATATAGAGAACTCTATATTATATCTGACAGATTAACAGCATATACTGTATTTCATCCAGACTCACTTATTCAGTGAAGAAGACTTACTCAATACAAGACAGAAACACGTGCGTGTGTAAGTGTGTGGGTGGGTGTGCTTTTCCAGGGACTGGGGATGATGATAAGATAAGATAAGATAAGATAAGATAAGATAAGATAAGATAAGATAAGATAAGATAAGATAAGATAAGATAAGATAAGATAAGATAAGATAATCTTTATTGTCTTTTTTTTTTACTGTGGGCACAATGGCGCACATCAAAAATGAAATTTAGTTGCCCGCTCTCAAAGTGAGACACATACACGACACACACCTAAAACATACTACATACAACATATGTATAGACCCATACCCCTACATATACATAACAAAATATTAAATAATGTCCATCTTGAATATATAATGGAAGGAGGAAGTTTGAGAGTTCACAAGGTTAATGCTGTATGGAATAAAACTATGGCTGAATCTGGATGTTCTGTTATGGATACCACGAAGCCTCCTCCCAGAAGGTAACAAGGAAAGCAGGTTTTGAAGATGATGAGTAGTGTCCCAGATAATCTTACAGACCCTGTTCAAACAACGCTTCTGTGCTATGTCCTGGATGGGAGGGAGGGAGAGAACTGCCAATGATCTTTTCGGCCATCCTCACCACTCTCTGCACCGCCTTCCTGTCTGAAGCAGTGATGCTTCCAAACCAGACACTGATGCTGTATGACAGGATGCTCTCAATTGTTCTCCTGAGGAAAGGAAATAGGCACTTACAGAACTGAAGGACTACCACCAATTTTTATACCCAGGATGTATTAAAAATCAAACAAAAACTTGTTGGAAGTTCACCTAAGAAAGTTGGAAAAGATAAGCAAAATAAATGTTAAATAACTCTCTTTGCCACTTTCTTTTTGCTCAGCTGTACCTGCCTAAACATCCTCAACAAGGATAGTGAAAGGAAAGAAATAGTACAGTAGATACTCAAACTCTTCAACCCTAGTTGGCCTCTTCTGTCAATAGGAGAGAGCTCTTCACATCATTTAGCTGTAGTCTGACTTAATTCACCCATGGAAGAAAAGCAGCAACAATGTTTGACAGTATAAAGCCAGTATTTTCCCTGCATCTCTCTTGAAGGATTCAGAGACACCTAACCTTCAATGTGAACTTTCTTCCAAACTGAATGACCCCATTGAAACTTCACATTACCCAGGTTTTAGCCCTATTGATTCTGTCACCACCAACTCTTCATTTTAATTCTATCAGACATTTTTTCCGCCTGCGGTGCCATAATACTTCAAATAAAGTAGTTTTTTCTTTCAGAATTTTGTTCTTAAAACTAGGTCATAGAGATTTCTAAAGGTTTTAGTCGAAGAAAATCTTTCTGCTTCCCAGAGATACAAATCTTAATGAAGAGAGCCAAAAATGTTATTTCTCTATAGAATAGGTTCATAACTGTTTTATCAGTTCATTATTCCATTAATTTATAAATCTGGAAAATCTGATTAACTTTTCTACCATCCTTATGTCATCATCCACAAAATACTGCATTAAATTCAGTAACAAATTGTAAGTCCATTCAATTCTAAAGAGGCAGAGTTTTGATTAAAGGAAGAAGAGGAAAACCCTTTAAACCATCTGCTCCAAAGAAGGAAACAAACATAGGGTAATCTGGCGATTTGTTTATTTTTTCTCTCATTTTTGAAACTTGTCATCTTTCTTGAGACTTAAATATTAACCCACACCATTTAGCTTATGGGTAAATTTTAGATTGTTATTATTATTAATAGTTTATTATAGCGGAAGTTTTATTAGTTTTAATTATATGGTATTATTATTTTAGTATTAGTATTGTTTAATAACTTGGATATTAATTTGTTTATGTTTTTATTAGTATTATGTTCACTTTTATTTTGTTTGTATTTATGTTAAAGGGGAGTTAAAGCGCATTATGAACTTGGTTATTTATATAGTTGGTTAATGTTAGTTAGATTATGATTATTATATTTGTAACCCTGTGTTCAGCTTTGGGAAGTGGGGGAGGGAGAGGGGGAGGTTTGGGTCAGTTGGTTTTGGGGATTATATTGTAATTTTTACAAAACTTTTAAATTAAAAAAATATTAACCCACCGAAGTATATTTTTGTGCATATGTCTTATAAATTACACATATTTACATGCTATTTACATCATTGCAATATATTTTTATAGAGTAATTCCACTAATACAGTATGTGTGTTGGGCTTGTTTTTAGCATGGGAAATTGGAGGCTGTTTTCCCTGCTATCTTATATTAAATCATTATTATTATTATTGATTTATGTGAATTTTTGCTTATTAAAGAACAGTTTCACAAAATATGGAGAAAGTTTTTTGATGCATGTTGGTTTAATAAATGTCAATTAGTAAAATTCAAATTGAAATATGAACCAAGTACGCCTCTCCCAATCTTGAGACTCAGCTTATTTCTCACTATATATTAAATTTACAACACAGAAAAATTTTAGAATGTATTTTTCAGAAATTTTAGAGTATATATGGCTTGACAAAACACTAGTTCCTTTGACAAATTAAATAAATAATTCCCTTATGTGGCATTATATCTTCATTTCTGTACCAGTCAAATAGCTAATGGAGAATAGACATTTATTCACTAAAACCCAGAAGCAGTGCTGGGATTCAGCCAGTTTGCACCACTTCGGCAGAACCGATAGCTAATTTTTTTGTTGCCCAGGCCCGGTTGTTCACATATTTGAATCCCACCACTGCCTAGAACAGGGGTCAGCAACCTGAAACAGTGAAAGAGCCACTCGGAACCGGTTCCGTCACAAAAGGAAAAACTGGGAGCCGCAAAAAATGTGTGCGCATGCGCGTACATGCGTGCATGTGCAGAATGGTTTGATTGAAGAGTGGAGACAAGGCGAGATATGCACCTACCCTGCATATTTGAATTAATTGGTTGAACTTTTTTAGTCCCTTTTTTTTTTGACTGCACATGGCAGAGTACTGGGAGCTGCAGGAGACGGCTGAAAGAGCCGCATGCGGCTCCGGAGCCGCGGGTTACAGACCTGTGGCCTAGAAGATTTCCTTAGATTATTTTGGTATTGCTGAAACATAGATAGCCCAGGCACTTTCTAACATAACTGCAATGATATGGGCTAAACATTTATTTCCTTTTAAAACACAGGTGATATTGTTTGGATATTGCATTTGGGAATGTGTTTTGCCCTTTTCTAGTGCTGGCATGGTTTGTGGCCTGTTAATATCTTTTGGCTTTCGTCTTTGCCTTGCAGTATTGCATAACCCAAACCTTTGCTCCCTTACTGTCTTCTCACAGGGAGAAATGTAAATGCTGTTGTTGAACTGCCTCACAGTCTGGCTTCAATTAAAGGTCAAAAGAGTGCTTTGCCAACTTCGCCATTTTCATCAATATGAATAATTAATTATTTTAAATGTTACTTTGACTTCTTTTATGAAAAGCAGTGCTTAAAAATTCATAAATAAGCATGTATAATATATAGGACAATTACTTTAAATGCAATCTTCTCCCATGTTAGCTAATGCATTCCTTATCTACTTCTGGGCAATCATTTTTAAATTGATGGCTTTGTAGCTCTTTCATCCTTTATATTGGAAGTAAATATTTCAATTTTGTTCTAATTCTTCATTACAAATTAAAAGAAACAAATGACCCAGAAGTCTCAATGGATCGCCCACAAGATGTAAATCTTAAGACTCAAGATAAAAGCACTTTTAAGAAATGAAATCTTGGGAATATTTTTTTTTAATAATTCTAAAGTATATGTAAAAGATGCTTGATTGAGTTATTATTTTTTCTCAGTTGGGTTGCCGTTAGAATGAAAACCTCTGAGCAGAACGGAAAACAAAAATGCTAATAGAATAAAAAGTAAAGAACGCCGCATATTCCCTCATGGTTTTCACAAATGTTGAACAATTCTTGCCCTAGGATCTTAACAGAAAGTTGAATGATTTTTGAGCTGACCAAATTTTGCATGTGTGTGTCTATGTGTTTGTGTACACACATACATATTTTATTTTATTTTATTTTAATTCCATTTATATCCCGCCCTTCTCCGAAGACTCAGGGCAGCTTACAAACTTAGCAGTAGCCTTCATTCTATGTATATGCCTGCTTATTAGGGCTTTCACACACACCCCCAAGTGGCATTATTACAAAGTCAGCTTAATTGCCCCCAACAATCTGGGTCCTCATTTTACCTACCTTGGAAGGATGGAAGGCTGAGTCAACCTTGAGCCTGGTGGGACTTGAACCTGCACTAATGACTCATGTTAATTGCCCAGACATGTCGCTGCAGTTTTTTGGGCAAGATTTAACAATGGCTTGTCACTGCCCGCTTTCTAGGTTTGAAGTACAGTGACTGAATCTAAGGTCCTTCAGCTGGCTTTGTGTCTAAAGTAGGACTAGAACTCAGTTTTTAGCCCGTAGTTTAACCACTAAACCAAACTGGCTATTCCTTACTTCCTTAACCAATATGCAAATTATAAACAATCATATACAGTATATATTTAAACAATTCACTTTTCCTAGACTTTGTGATACTACTGACATCTCTGAAATGACATTAAAAGAGGCATATTAGGAAACACTGTGCACAAGTACCTTTAAGATATTTTTTAAGAAAATTGTTTATAAGCATAAGTGTACATTTAAATGATCTGCAGTTTGGTTGAATGAGCTAAGAGTTGAAAGATTTAGATAGAGATAAGAGCTATATTTCTATTGCTATACAGGTAGGCTTCAATTTACGACTGCAATTGAGCCTAAAATTTCTGCTCTTAAGTGAGACATTTGTTGAGTGACTTTTGCCCCACTTTACAACCTTTCTTGCCATGGTTGTTAATTGAATCCCTGTGTCAATGCTGCAAACATCGGATGTTCTTGCTTTGACAAAAGATGAAGAAGCAGCTATTTTATATTTCTACTTGTGTATCACTTTTAGAATTAGTTAGATGAAGATGGGAGGGGGGAGGAAGAATATGTATGGGGGATTAGTTAGACATAATAACATAGCAGCAGAGCACTTTCAAGGTTGTCGGTAATAAGAAACAATAAGAATTGGCGGGTTGAAGTAAGGAGAGAAAACTTACCTTTCAAACTAATTGGAGAATGTGATTTATGATGGTTAACTAAAGGAGGGAACTACCGGTATGCTTTGATGTTATGTGTTTAGGGGAGGGGAATCTAGATTTCGGCTTTAACCAAGTATTGCTGATGTTATGTTGCTCAATTAAAGAATTTTAAGGTAAACAATGCCTCGGAGTTCTTTAAAGAGTTCGTCCATCAGAAGCTTGACACCCTGAAGCTGATAAATCAATCACTGGGTTGTTAAGTGAATCTGGCTTCCCCATTGACTTTGCTTGTCAGAAGGTCACAAAAGCTGATCACATGACCATGGGACACAGCAATGGTCATAAATATGAACCTAATGCCAAGTATCTGAATTTTGATCACATGACACCTGGGGATGCTGCAAAGGTTGTAACTGTAAAAAATGGTCATACATCACATTTTTCAATGCTGTCGTAACTTTGAACTGTCACTAAATGAACTGTTATAAGCCGAGGCCTATCTGTACTTGGTTTTAATGGATTTTCTGATTGGCTAATACCCAGAGACTTGTCTGAGATGGGTGGTTATAAAAACTGAATAAATAAAATAAATCAATATGGAAATCTCAATCTGAAATGCAAAATGTGATTCAAAGTGCATGTGAGAAGCACTTTGAACACCTGCCAGGAACAGCAGAAACCACAGGGATCTTTACTCAGGACTATGTGCCATTTGAGAGAATACCTAGCCAGACCACAGTTTCTTTAGTATGTTCCCAACAAGTGCAATGTTTGCAAACGTACTGTTGAAAGAAAAATCTTCATCAGGGTCCAGTCCAAGCTGGAAACAAACAAAGTGGAGACTGCTTTAGAAAGAAGGTTGTAGTTCATGGAAGAATAGAACCACAAGACGTGTGGCTCTGGAGCAGCTGACCATATGTTGCTGAGCGTGGTAGTTTTTTATACCTTCTTGGGCTTTTGTGTTTGGAATTGTTCCTGTGACACAGGGGTGTCAAACTCAATTTCATTGAGGGCCACATCAGCATTGCGATTGCCCTCAGGGGACTGGGTGGGTATGGCCAGGGTGGGTGTGGCCTACTGGGTGGGCATGGCTAGAGTGCATATGGCCTACTGGGTGAGCATGGCCAGCTCTACATTGCTCGCATCAAGGGTGCCTATGGGGGCCTGGACAGGAGTGGGACAGATCTGAGGGTCTCTGGCAGAAGGAGGGTCTCTGGGCCAGGGCCAAGGCAGTGGGGGCCGTTCCCTCACTTTTTCCAGGATGGCTTCGTGGGCCACATGAAACCACTTCGTGGGCCAAATCTGGCCCCTGGGCCTTGTGTTTGTCATGTCTGCTGTGACATGAACTTTGACCTGAAGTTCAGTGTGCCCTTTTTATATTTTGATGGTGGTGGGTTAATCCTATTATGTCCCAAAGGTCATATCCTGCTTCTCTGGGGCTATGGCTGTTGGCTTACTTCCTGTGTTGGATTTCTTGGGTGAGGGGTTGCTGGTTCTAATTCTATCACTTTGCTATTGTTAGCTATCCATTTTGCTGCAGGGGGTTTCAAAATACTTTGTCTTGAATGGGCTGTTGCCTGGTAGTATTTGCTTATGAATGGGGCCTGGGTCCTTCTGAATGGGATTATCAAATCTGCATTTCTACAGACCTGGCCTCTGAGTTTCTGGCTGAGGGACAGGGAGTGGTTTCTGGCTTTTAAGATTTTCTCCATTATTCTTTTGGAGAAATATATTCTGCTTTCTTTAATATTCCCTAAAATATTTCTTTCTCGGAGTAGGGGGGGAAGACAGCTGACTTCCCACATTACTCCATATTTTTTTTTACTCCCAAAAACCAAATCTCTGCATGCTCATTCAGAATTCTAAAGATGCAGTTCAGATATGATACTTATCTTAGAACCCTGATACTTCATTTTCTTTTGTGTGTGGCCTTGATCTATTTCACCCTTGCAAACTGGAATTACACCAAGTAGAACATACAGTCAGGCTTTTTCTGTGATGGCACCCTGATTTTCAAATCTGTTTCCCCATGGCTTCCTTATTCTTTTGGTGAGTTAAACTTCATCCAGAAGGCAGATAAAGCTACTACATCACAATGTGGAGTGAACTCAAATATAATTACCAGGGCTTTTTTTCTCATAGAATGCTCAGAATGGAGTTCCGGCACCTTTTTTGGATGGAACCTTGTAGGGTAGGCAAGGCGGGTTGTATGATGTGTGTGAGTTCCGGCACCTTTTTCTTTTACAAAAAAAGCACTGATAATTACTATACTACGTACAGAATTCCATGGACAAGTGATTGAGTAAAAGGAGTGTTGAGCTATCAATTTAATAGCTACAATTAAAAGGGTTTAGATACATTCTGCTAAATGATAGCTAATACAAACTGAGTAACAGCTACTTCAAGGTAGATTTATGACCTTCTTACATAAAATAATTGCCTGAGCTAAATGATTCGTGATGATTGATCACAGAATAGCTGATTTTGGTGGTTCGCATGTTCACATTAACAAGCAACAACTATAATTATCACTTGAATGGATCTTGAGAGTCCAGTGTACTGCCACAGAGATAAGTTAGTGTAAAATTCCGTATTTTAAATGTGAATAAGAAGATGTGTTATAGAGTGACTTAGAAGGAAATAAAAGCCATAATATTGTAGGCTACAGTGGTAGTCCACAATATTTTGCTGCCATCCAGTGGTGCCGTCAAGACAGGACTGTCAAGAAGCCCTGGGCTCCACTGAACATGAGGACATCCAAATGCAATAGAAATAGTTTCTTCTGATATCAGTGAAATCAAGCTTACTGTGATTTAAAAGGTGGGTTTCTGGCATTCAGAATTTGATTTCATCACTGAAACTGTGACTTCTGGAAATGTGTGAGATTACTAGGACACCTAACTCCATCACAATTCTGGGCAGCTTTTGGGAACAGGTTTACCTCCAAGTAAAATATTTGGAAGTTACTTTGGCATACATGAATTGTATGTTATTTTAAAATAGTTATGTTAAAACATGAAACAACATTTTTAAAAAGCATGTTGAGATGGAATAAAATACAGTTTTCATTGCTGGGAAGAATCTCTATGATTAAAGTGGCTTTTTACCTAAAATGTTATTTTTGTTTTAGAAAATATCCTGTTTTAACAACTGATGTATCATTACAACGATGGCAGAAGAACATATCTAAATGAGTATGACAAGGGGGAAAGCCACAAGCCAAATATAAGGTATGGATAGTGATTAACTTAACCAGTTGTTTAATGATTCTTCAAAGTTATGAGAGAATAGAATAGAATAGAATAGAATAGAATAGAATAGAATAGAATAGAATAGAATAGAATAGAATAGAATAGAATAGAATAGAATAGAATAGAAGCTTTACAGTCCATAAAGCACTTCTAGCCCTCATTGTGCCACTCCATGGGAAAGACCCACTAATATAGAATGGAGAAACATATTTTAACTTTGGAAGGATTCAAGAATATTTGGCAACTATGTACTGCACCAGATTGTTCTCTTAGCTTTGTCTAGTACTATAAAAATGGTTTTAAAAGAGAAAATAGGATGCAACTGAAAATCAGGCTGCTTGATGTATGGATTTTACATTGACAGGATATAAGAATGATATTGACAAGGATGTTACACAGGACGTACAAATGAAATTGGCTGATTGGGAAGAGTTAGAATGGGCACACAAATAATAAATCAGAAGAGCAATTTGAATCTGTGGATTTGAACTCTTCTGAGTGACATGGACAATTTTCTTATTCTGGACCTACAAAAAAGATGTTTTATATTTACTAAGGAATTTTTGAGAAGACATCAAGAGAGAATGAAAAGAAATCAATTTTGGGGATGCTACTTAGAAGGAATAAATGTCAACATTTTTTAAAGCAAAGAGAAGGATTATAAAGTTAACTTATTTAATAAGGATTATACATATAACACACACACACACACACACATGTGAGTGTGTGTGTATATGTGTGTGTGTGTGTGTGATTTTTCTAGTAGCTTTTAATTATTTTTTCTTGATCAGGACTGAATGATGAAGCTTTCAATATTTATTTATAGATAAGATATGGGGTGAAGAGGTTTGTTTTGTTCTAATTTTTGAGAAAGTCATAAGCTGTGATGTTAAAATGGATGGGAAATGTTAAACTTGCAAAGGAGTTCCTGCAAGAAGATGAAAAGAAAGGGATAAGAATTAATTTATGGGACATTATTTTTAAAGTTCAAGTTTTTGTTCCTTTCCTCCATTTTTTTTTCTTTCTATATTTTTTCTTCTCTCTTTTTTAATATATGATTTTAGTTTGTATTTTTTATTTTTTATTTATTTAAAACTTTACATAGCTTCCCATTGCATAACAAACTGAGGGCCTCCTAATCAAAAATGAAAATAACATGTTTTTTATCTGTTTTAATAACTATTAGTTTTTTTATCTTTGTATTTTTAACCTCCAATAAAAATTATTAAAAAATAGAATGTACAAAGGTACTTCAACATTATGTTGTAAATGTAAACAGCAGTAATGGAGATTTTTATCATCTTTGACAGTTAAAAAGGTCAGAACAATTTGGATACAAACACATATGCTAATGCTGAAGATTTTAAAGATTATCACACAATTGAAAGTGGAGGTTTTTCTTTTGAGGTTGATGGACAAACAGCTGGAAAAAAGTCATGGAACTTTGTTTTTTATTTATGGCAACTGCAGTGACACTATTAAATGCACACAAGTGGAAAGACTCTACAATGCCCACAGTGGACAAACAGTTTGTGAAAATGATGGAACTTGCAGAGATGGCTAAATTGACTTGCTTGATTACAGAAAAGACATTATCTACATTTTTTGCTGTCTGGAATTCCCTTATTTCACACTTTTTGTGTGAAACAGAAAAAAGTGAATTTAGAAGCTATGGCTTTGATGATGAGAAAAAAAATAGATAATAGGGGGAAAAAAGAGTTCATTTTTGTAACATAGAGTAATGATTAATTTTGTGTTTGCAATTATACTTCCTGTAAAAGAAATCTTTCTTTTGTCTTTTTGCACTTTTTCCTTTTTCCTTGTTATTCTTTATTCTTCATTTTTACTTTGTATTGGTTTTTCTTAGTTTTTAATCTTCTGTTTAAAATTACACACACACACACACATTCTGGGAGTTGTGGTTTCAGTACATCTGAAATATGCCAAGTTAGTGAAAGTCACTTTAGACAAAAGTAAAACTATCTGATTGTATACATTTCTTCTTTTTTCAGATTCTTTAAGCTCAAAGGGAAAAACACTTTTTTACTTCCATT
>NC_139516.1:137371785-137516785 GCF_947247035.1 Vipera ursinii | reverse complement strand
CCAGATGACCTCGAGAGTTTAAAATAGTCAAAGCACACCTTAAAATCAGAAGAAGGCTGTTTCTTTACTGGGTTACTATATGCACACTGCATACAACTGAATTTGTTCCTAAAGGTGGATAAATATGTCTTCCTATATTCAATACCATTAGCTTTATTGGTTTATTTATTTATTTGTTTATTTTACGTGTTACCCCTCTCACCTATTAGGCAATTCTAATTGCTAACTGTTTGTAATAATTCAACTGTCTAAGCACATTTACAAAGCCTGTAATCATGTATTTTTTTCTTAAATAAATACATAGTACCTTTATTAAAATATTTTAGACTAGCATCTGATCTACAATGTCATTCTATATTAATATACGGGATAGGAAGTCTGCCAGCCTCCAGAAGGTACAGAAGTTTGGTTCTCTGCACTCCTTCCTCATTAGACATGATTTGGGTCTCCTGAGTTTTATTTTTCAACAAAATCTAGCCTGGCACAAATTCACTAATCTTCCTACATGGATAAACCAGATTGAGAAAATCCTCTCTCTCTATTGATGCTCATAGGACTGGATGCATATTTCTACACAGAGGTACAATGAGGTGTTTCATAGGAACAGAAGGTCACAGACAGAGGAAAGCTACAAACAAGAATGCCAGAGAGTTTTGCAATAAATTTTCAATTCCCATGGCAATGAAAGGGGAAATTCTGCTAATTTGTTTTAATTTCATGGTCAATAATTTTACAATAAATATAGAGTGATACCCTCCCTTCTATGCTGTTTTATCTGTAGGAGGAGTTAATAAAGTTAAGATGAGAGTTGCACTACTACACTCAAAGCTCTATTCACATTTACAGATGTATTATTATTATTATTATTATTATTATTATTATTATTATTATTATTATTATTATTGTTATTATTATTCCTGTTCACTATTTTGTCATTAATAGAGTATATAGATGACAGATCTGCATATATTCCATTGATGGTAATTGTCTACTTAACATCAGGTCAATAATTTGAAAATAGATTTACCAGTTTAAGTTTTTGGGGGCTTGTTTCACAAGGGACGGGAAGCAATATTATAGTAATATATTAATCAGTATTCAAGTATGGGTCTAATATGTACATATATATTAGTTTTTTTAAAAAAAATCACCACACCTTTTTAATGTGTTATTTGCTTTGTGTTTTGATTTTTTGTAATTTTTCTGGAGTTTTGTATTTTAACTTTCTTTTGAATAAAATAAAAATAGAGATTTTTTTAAAAGAAGAAGACAAAGAACTGGAAAAAATCACAAAGTATTAAGATCTGCAAATCAAAACTGAAAGATTACAGCATAATCTTTTGGCTGTGCTTTTTCCAGTTGTTATCAGCAAAAAAACTTGGAAAGCACATATCCACATTGACAAAATTTCCATCTGTTATTTACAAAAGGCCACACTCCTTGAAGCCATGCATATGTTACCCAATACATTACAACATGCTAGGTCAGAGATCCCCAAACTTTCTGGTTTTGTGGACTGGCGGGAGAAGAGGGGAGGGGATAGTTCCTTGTCAGCAGTGGGCAGGTGCATGTGCAGTTCCATTTGTGCGAGAGGCAGGCAGGCATGCCCATCACTTATGCAAATGGACTGCATCCTTATATGCTCACCTGCAGTATGCATTTGTTCACCAATTCCACAGCCCAGTTCCGAACAGGCCTGGTAGTGGGCTGTGGTGGGGCTGGGGACCCCTGTGCTAGGATCTTGGGAAGAATTTGGTGTCTATGAAGACACCACTAGGGAAAGCACTTGCAGGTGTAATTTCACATTGTTGTATATAATAATAATAATAATAATAATAATAATAATAATAATAATAATAATAATAACAACAACAACAACAACAACAACAACAGCAGCAGCAGCAGCAGCAGCAGCAGCAATAATAGCAATAGTATATTGCTCTCCCTGAGAGAGATGGGAGGCTCAGAAATGTGAAAAATAAATAAATAAAATTTACCATAAAGAGAATAAAATGTGTATGACAGGGATTAACAACAACAATCCACCATCTATTTCTCCAAGGGTAGATATGCCAATCTCCTCCTAATATGAATTCATGAGGGAAGAACACTAGTTGTTGTCAAGTCAAGCTAATGTTTACCTTTTCCTCCAAATAAATTAATTAGTAAATCCCTGTGAGCATTCTGCATAATTTCTATGCAACTCGTTACCTCATCTAGGTAACATCTTCAGAACCAAAAGCTACATATGTATCATTCATAGGTAGGCTGACTTTCCTGCAAGCTTTCATTATTTGGGTTCTGATTGATAGGGAAATCAATATGGCTTCTCTTAGGGAAACTTTCATGCTGAATACATTGACACCCACAGGGAAGCTAAATTCATTAGAGAGCAATGTCAGTAGCTGATAGGATTTGGATTGCTAAAATAGAATTCTCTGGAGATATACTGTAATATCTGAACAGAATGATGGTGATTCCAAAACCGCCAGACTTAGGTAAAAAAAGCCTCCCCACAATAACATATTTAAAAAAAAATGCTGAGGAGATCCCTCAACCACCTTACACATTTAAATAAAGGTAATATTCATATTCCCATCTGACCATTTTATCTGACATTTTCCCCCATGGGTTTGTTTTTGTTTGTTTGTTTTTAAAAAAATGCCAGAGCAGAAAACTGTATCAGGAAATAAAAAACACCTTGGTAAAATTTTTTTAAAAGGATTTGCATAAGCCTTGGTGGAGCAGTGGGCAGTGGGCTAATGCCTCCTTAAGTAACACCAGCTGCCTGCAATTAGTGCAGGTTCGCATCCCACCAGGCTCAAGGTTGACTCAGCCTTCCATCCTTCCGAGGTAGGTAAAATGAGGACCCAGATTGTTGGGGGCAATTAAGCTGACTTTGTAATAATGCCGCTTGGGGGTGTGTGAAAGCTCTAATAAGCAGGCATATACATAGAATGAAGGCTACTGCTAAGCTTGTAAGCCGCCCTGAGTCTTCGGAGAAGGGCGGGATATAAATGGAATTAAAATAAATAAAATAAAAATAAGGAGCAATCCAATGAATTTTGGAAGTCAAGCTGGCTTTAGCAAGGAACAGAAATTTTCTAGAGCATTTGGCCTGCTCATGAATTCTGTTTTGGGGTTTCAGAGAATATATTGCTTTAAATTAATTCAGTAACATTAAGAGAGTTTCAAAAGCAAAGCTTCTTAGCAAGAGATAGACTTATTGATGAGAAATTGTTTGTCTCTGAGCTCATGTTTTTGTCAATCCAATAAAATTCACTTGCTTAAGGAAATCTGACTGTTTTCTAAGACTTGCTAATAATATCCAGAAACGTACTCTATTTCTGAGTCATATCCAGTCATTATCTATATCCAATCATCATCATCTTTATCTTATCTAAGCTAAAGTATGCTAGTTGTGAGACACTTCTGGGTTAGACATTGTGGCACCATGGGCACAGGAAAACAGGGCTTCATTTTCCATATCTGATTTCATTCTGCTGGGGACCTTGAAAAGGGTCTAAAGTCACCCCAGAGAGGTGACAAAGAAGAAGGGGACCCTCGTCAATCACGGAGGGGCAGCAGGCCTTCTGTTTGATCCAAGGAAGCCCTTCAAACTGACAGAAGAAAGACTGGTTGTATTCATGAGGCCAGCCAGAAGCCACCAACAACCCAAGATAAGCACTAACTAGCAACTTCTGAACAACACAGATGGAACTGGGTGAGAACGATCCTCTCTTTATAACTTTAAAACCTTTTCCTGGAAAAAAAACTCCCAAGGCAAAGAATCCCCCAGATGATAGAGAGAAGGTGAATTTCTACCCCGTTCTCTCAGGAAAAGGGAAGAGGCAAATACCTTTCTTTGGGGAAAAATTAGAGAAAACTAGAAAATTTATTTGGATTTAATATAGAAACATAGCTTTGACAAATTTGGGGACTAAAAGTATTTTTAAGACTTTATATTCGAAAAGATATTTGGAAAGTTGGTGAAATAGGTTTGGATTTAAAAGCTGGAAGATTGATGTTAATGACATCTAGTCGTAAACCTTGGCATTACAATTTTTTATGCTTAAAGAAAATTTGGCATGAAGTCCAGACATAAATAAGGCTCTGTGTTGTTCCTGGAAACTTTCACTTTTGTAGACTGCAGCTGGGAAAAGAGAAAAAAAATCATTGGGCTGTTTTATCTGTATGAAGGAGAAAATAAATAAATAAATAAATAAATAAATAAATAAATAAATAAATAAATAAATAAATAAATAAAATTCTAAATTGGCCAGTGTGGATTACAAATATTGACTGACTTTTAGTTTCAAGGATTATCAATACAAATTAAGAAACAGTGGGAAAGTTACTTCTGGACTATTTCTTTTTGGAAGAAACATGGATAATCAATAAGTAAATGTAAATGGACTTCAGAAAGAAATTCTTTCCATGTTGAAATTAATTCAAAAAATAATTGTTTTAAATTATAAGGAGACTAAAAATAATTTAAATAACATAAATGAGCAACTCTCCAACTTAAACTTACAAGCAAAAAAACATTCAGAAAATGACCATAAAGAATGAACTAGAAACTGAGAAACCAGAAGAAAAAAATAGAGGAAACTGACATAAAGATAGAGAATTTGAAAAAAGAAACCAACAGCACAGATAAATAAAAATTTGGAAGAACCAGATATAACACTAGAAATGGGAAAGACATTTTACTTTTCAAGACTTCAGGTCATATTTGAGGACAAGGAAGAAGAATTGATAGAATGAATGACAGAGCTGTCAGGAAAAATGCTGAAAACTGGGGAACAAGAAAATAAAAGAGAAACTGAAGGAGAAAGAAAATGGAGGATGTTTAACGAATATAAATGGATTAAGCATTTTTACAAAAACACTTTAATTAAATTGTCTTATTTATTCCAAATAATATGTACAGAAACAGAAGAAGAAATACCTGGTGATTTAATTGTATCGACTTGCAAAATTATTCAGAAGAAAGCTAGGGTAAGATTGAAGTAAATAGAGGTACCAACTAATTAGATGAGGTATTATACTATCTAGTGGATGTTTGAATATGATTAAAGGAATAGACAATTGTTAGAAATAAAAGGACCATTATAAAATAGAAGGATGTGATTTGTAACTAGGATGACATAATTTTCTATAAAATGGGAAATATGAAAATACTAAGAGGCTTGGTATAAGGGAAGTTTTTAGTTACCCAAATGTAATTAATTATGAGAAAAATGATAATTAATAAAGTTATTTTGAATATTGATAGGAAATTAAAATTGGAGAAAAAAACGATACAGATTGAATAAAGGAACTCAGATTGCAAATACATTTGAGATATGTTTTGAAATTTGAGATTAAATTTATATGCCGCCCTTCTCCCCAAGGACTCAGGGCGGCTCACAACATTTTTTTTTTAAAAAAAAACACCATAAAGTACAAAATTTTAAAAAGAATTAAACAATGGATGTAATAAATAAATGAAAATTTAACCCAATAAAAGCCAAATTTAAAACCGTAGTCAGTCCAGGCCCGCTTGTTGGAACATCCATGTCTTCAGGTCATGGCAGAAGTACTGAAGGTCAGGGGCTGTCCGCAGCTCCGGACGCAGTTCATTCCAGAGGGTCAGCATGCCCACAGAGAAGGCTCTCCCCCTGGGGGTCGCCAGCCGGCATTGCCTAGCTGATGAAACCCTGAGGAGGCTGACTCTGGGAGCAAACTGGGCGAAGGGAGGTTGACAATGGCAGCAGGTGGTCTCACAAGTACCCCGGGCCTAAGCCATGTAGGACTTTAAAGGTAATTACCAGCACCTTGAATAGCACCCGGAGGGCAACCGGAAGCCAATGCAGCTCGCGCAGGAGTGGTGTAACATGGGAGTATCGAGATCCTCCCATAAGCACCCACGCGGCTGCATTTTGCACCAGCTGAAGCCTCCAAGTACACTTCAAGGGCAGCCCCATGTAGAGAGCTTTACAGTAATCCAGGCGAGAAGTGACAAGGGCATGGGTGACCCTGCATAGGGCATTTCGGTCCAAAAAGGGGTGCAACTGTTGCACCAGGTGAACCTGTGCAAAGCCCCCCCCCTGGTCACAGCAGTTAGATGGTCTTCCAAATTAAGCCGTGAATCCAGGAGGACACCCAAGTTGCGGTCCCTTTCTGAGGGGGGCAAGAACTTCTCCCCATCAAAAGAGATGGAACATGTTGGACAATGCAAAATGACGGGATCCACAGCCACTCAGTCTTGGAGGGGTTAAGCCTGAGCCTGTTCCTTCCCATCCAGACCCGCACCGCCTCCAGGCAATGGGACATCATGTCAAGGGCATCACTGGGTTGGCTCGGGGTAGAGATGAACAACTGGGTATCATCCGCATATTGGTGATACCTCACCCCAAAGCCACGGATGATCTCACCCAGCGGCTTCATATAGATGTTAAACAGGAGGGGGGAGAGAACCGACCCCTGAGGTACCCTGCAAGAAAGGGGCCTCGGGGTAGATCTCTGCCCCCCTGCCAATACGAACTGTGAACGGCCCGAGAGGTAGGAGAACCACCGTAAAACAGTGCCTCCCACTCCCAACCCCTCGAGCTGTCACAGCAGGATACCATGGTCGATGGTATCAAAAGCCACTGAGAGGTCACATAGGACCAGGACAGAGGAGCAACCCCTGTCCCGGGCCAGCCAGAGATCATCTACCATTGTGACCAATGCCGTTTCCGTGCTGTAACTGGGCCTGAAACTGGAATGGTACAGGTCCAGATAGTCCACTTCATCCAGGAATTGCGGGAGCTGATGCACCACAACACTCTCAACAACCTTTGCTACAAAGCGAAGGTTGGAGACAGGACAATAATTATTCAATGAGGCCGGGTCCAGGGCAGGCTTCTTGAGAAGGGGCCTCACCACTGCCTCTTTTAAGGCAGAGGGGAAGACACCCTCTATCAATGAAGCGTTGACAACTGCCTGGAGCCAGCCCCCTGTCACCTCCCTGGCAGCCGAAACTAGCCAGGAGGGACATGGGTCCAATAAACAAGTTGTAGCACTCAGTCTATGCATAATCCTGTCCACATCATCCAAAGAGACAGGGTCAAACTCATTCCAAATGGTATAACCAAGATCTGCCCTCTCCACTCCGCCGGATTCCACCCAGTCCGAGTCCAAGCCAGTCCAGATCTGAGCGATTTTGTCCTGCAGATACTGTACAAATTCCTCAGCCCTACCCTGCAAGGGGTCATCTTTCGGTTGCTGGTTAAGCAGTGAGCGGGTCACTCTAAACAGGGCGGCTGGGCGGTTATCTGCGGACGCAATGAGAGTGGAAAAGTAAACACACTTTGCTGCTTCCATCGCCACTAGGTAAGACTTAAGATAAGTTCTTAGCTGTGTTCGGTCAGATTTGGATCTGCTTGACCTCCAACAGCTCTCTAGGCATCTTTTTTTTCTAGAGAAGATATCATAAACTGATATTATTGGCACTATGTGTAACATTAGAAACATGTGATGAAGATGTTTATATTTAATTGTATAGGTATTAATAGCAGTAAGAATTATACTTGTATAGTGGGGAAAAATGAATATTATTGGAAGAAGAGAGGATCAGGGAAATACTGGATGGTGTAGTATTGGATTTTCAGTGAAAGGTAATATATACCACTGAATGATAAAGGAACCCAGACACCAAGTTGTTTATTAAGCACTCATGATTATGAAACTTTAAATTAATAAAAATAAAAATAAATTATGCTAGTTGTTTCACATATATGAACACATTCTGAAACTAAAGGTGGGTAAAACTGTTATGATGGAATTCACCATTGTTCAAAACATGAACAATAAATATATCAGTAACAATAAATATATAAATAACGCACTAACATTATCCCAAAACACAAACAAAGAAATATATAACAGTGCCATAAATATATAAATATTTCACTATGAGAAAGAGAGCAAGAATTTTATGTAATACTTAAAATATTCACATTGGTGACTTACTGCCTTGGGCCTGAATGACCTTCAATTAAGTATTGCACAAAGTAAGGCAAAAGTTGTGGACAGGGGTGACTATGGGCTTTCAAAATTATTTTGCTTTATTTTGTTTAAAGAGGTCAGTCACATTGTGTTCCACCTCACATTATAGTACTGTATATTGCAAATCTACCTTGCTATCCCCAGGTCCAGCTGGTTACAAGATGCCCGCAGGCAAAACTGAGCCATAGTTGTTTGCAAAGACCTTTCTGCAAATAGAGAAAAGAGTTCACTGAAAGGTCCTTGACTGAGTTGTGCCATTAAATCTAGACACCTCCTGTAGTGAAGGTGCAGGTTACCTATAAACACTCGCAGATGCAATTTGATTCCAAATGACCGCCAAAATAGATTTAGTTAAATGTCATCCAACACTGCAAATAACTTTCTGGACAATATGCCCATCTGAACAGGGTAACAGAAAGATTCTAATTAAGATTTTATTTTTTTTTTATTTTGGAAAATCCAGGATTGTAAAAGTTCAACTACAAGATAAACTTGCACATTTTACTCCTATAGCTATCTGCAGCGAGGAAAACAAATACCTTTGAGTTGTTTTTAATCCATGAAACCTCAAACTGTTTTCTTTATTGCTCTTTTTCACCAGAAATGGAAATGTCAGATTCTTATCTATAGCACACGTTGAGAATATGGCATTCCTAGATTCATGGCTATGTGATATACTGTAGTGTGATGTCAAAATTCTTGTTCCCCTGTCCTGGCTTCCTTTCCTTAAAGCAGCAGCTGTGTATGCGTGCACCATTTTAAAGCACAATTCCCTTCTATCTTAGCAGTGAGATGAAGAAATTGGCTATCATCACTGGAAACATGATTTAAACGCAACAGTTTGCCGACTTCCAAGGCTACAGAAGTTGATGGGTACACTCATTACCCACAATCCTACACAACAGGTCTATGAGATAAGTAGGGTAGAAAGAAACACTGCCGTAAAGTCTTGAAGTGAGCTCCATGGTCAAGTAGGGTCTTGGGAGGTGGATTCTTTGAAATCCACACTATTCATGTATGTATGTATGTACTGTATGTTTCTATGTATTTAATATGCTCCCATCTCACTCTGAAAAGTGCCTCTGGCTTACAATTAAAATCATAAATATAGTAAATATTAAAAATATTAAAAATAAATACATCGTCAAGAGGCAACAAGGCCAGATCAATAGGTGGGCAGGGTCTTCTCTGTTAATCCAGCAATGATCTCCAATGATGAGAGGCCCCATCAAGACTTCAGACTAACTAGTAGAGCTAGGTTTTAACCTTTTTTATGGCAGTATCGTAGTGATACAGAAAAAGAAAAGTGCAGGTTCTCGAGAAGCCGAAGCATAGTAAGGATGATGTCACATATTCCTTTCCTCAAAAAATAGTTATGTCATCCAAAATTTCCTGTCCTTGGATTGGGATGAACAGGATGTTTAGAAGGGACCTGTGCCAATGCATTTTAATATTTTTGAAGAAAGTAATGGGCCTTCATTCAACAGTCATCACCACAAAGTATCTCAGAAGATATTTTTTAAAGAACTATTTTGAGCATTTTCTGTCTAAAGATTTAAACATTCACCTCTCGCTTGGCAGTAATCTCATAAATGTACTTTTTCTTTTTCTTATATGAATAGTCTGCTAGCTCTTCTGTAAGATACAAATTTTGCAAAATAGCAGGTTGCAATGCAGGAAAAAAAATCACTCCATAGTGATAGGTCTATTAGGAAATGTATCTATATCTGCAACTTTCTGATCTTAATAATAATGGCTTTCTTGACCACAAATCATGTTCTCTATATTTCTTCCAGTTGAGGACAGGAAAAGTAGGGGCAAAGAAGTAAAAGCATAAAAAGAAGAAAGAGTAAATATCACAAAAAATATGAGAGAGGAATGAAAAGACAAATAATGAAAATGAAAATAAAGGAATGTGATGCATGGAAGGGGCTTTCATATTTCAAAAAGGCCAGATATCCTCCAGATGTTATTAGTCAAGAAAATGGTAGATGCAAGGGGAGTTTTGTGACCATTTAGGCTTAGTTTTACATATTGTACAAAGGTTTGTTTAGCCACTGTTTATTGAATAAACCATGTTGCAAGCTCTCACTTTCATAAACCATAGTTTACACAACACACTAAACCCTAGTAAATTAAAAGCACTAAAAGCAAATTAAATATGGTTTGATGTATTGTGTAAAACAAGCCTCAGGATAGAAATAATTGACTTCATTTCCTACTTCTAATTAAGGGCTAGCCCAGGGGTAGGCAACCTCGGCTCTTTTATGACTCATGGACTTCAACTCCCAAAATTCCTGAGTCAGCTATGCTGACTCAGGAATTCTGGGAGTTGAAGTCCATGAGTCATAAAAGAGCCGAGGTTGCCTACCCCTGGGCTAGGCCTAATCCTTATTTTCCACAGCAACAGACGTCCAGTTTCTCACAGCCAGACAGTGTGGCATCTGTGGGCATTTAATGGACAGATGGCCCCTGATGCTTTAGATCCATCCTTCAATTACATTTTTCTCTTTTTGAAGAGGAGTTCTAGTTCTTCCCTTAATTATAATTCATTAGAATACCAATGGGGGAAAAAAAGACAGCAGAGATGAATACCAAATGAATTTACCTTGTCATGTATTCAGCCTTCAGGGATTTCTGTAACCTTCCTCAAAAGAAATGTCGAAAGGCAGAATAATATCTTAAAGGGCTTTGATTTCCTTGGGCAAAATAACAGATCAAAGAAAGCCGTGTGTTATTTTTTCTTAACTCAGATTTTCATTCTGTGAAGGTTCAAAAGGCATCAAATAAACTGCTTTGAAATATCAATAGTAATTCCAATAGCATGAAAAAGCAGCATCTTTTAACACATTTAATTGACTCATGTTAATCAAAGTTAATTCTTGCTGACACGAGCGAGACTGCTTTCCTGGGTACTAGGGTATGCCCATGTGTATACAAAATAAAGCAATAATGTCTTTCTACTGTATATCTTTTAGCAATAAAACCAGTGCATAATTTTTGCCCTTTAGGGAGGAAGAAGATAGTCATCCAGTTACCAATGTTATGGAAACTCACTCAGTTTAGACTTCAGAAAACTTTGTATGTATCAATACACATTGAACTCTGTACTTTTTTTAGAATGTTGCTATGCAATTTGTCCCTGAAAAAAAATATACATTTATAAAGTCTTTATTGATTAGTCCTTGGGCCATATCAAAGTGCAAAGTTCCAGCAACAAATTGTTACTAACATTTGATAAAAGTAATTTAAAATGGAATGAGATAAAACACAATTTAAAATTGAATTAGAACAAAATATGATTTAAAATGAAATTGGAATAAAATACAGTCTAAACTGAAATTGTAATAGTGTACAATAATTTAGGATATAGATAAAATATGATAAAATTATATTTTGGAGTTGCCCTTGCAATCTACTCCAATCAGTCCCACATATGCAGATCTCAACCGAACCATTTTGTTTAAATACTGTGCTATGTTAAATGCTATTTTCAAGTTCTGGCCAGACATAAGTTGTTTTGATATGGGGATCCCAATGGGTCATTCATTTGGTATATAGACCAAAATACATGTCTCTCACCCTCTTATACAGGCAACAGTCAAATAGGATGTGAGCCAGGTCTTCTACCTCTGCTGCTCCACAAATGTAGAGATGCTCATTGCAGGGTACAGCATGAAATCTCCCATATCTGACCATTGTGACAAGCTGTTTGAATCTCGCTCGCGTAAATATCTCCCTAAGATATTTTGGCAGTTGTAACTTCAAATAACTATCTACTTGAAAAGGATGTCTGTATTTCCCTGAAAAAGAATAGTTATATATATGCAAACATTTACAGAAGAAAGTTTCTTTTAAAATATGTATACTGGGTAAAACAGTGCTTAAAAATGTAATTGTATTTATCAACAGGCTTCCAAGTCCAATTGAAAGTGCTGGGTTTTTGACCTATAAATGACATCAAGACTGTATAGATACAAGGGACCATCTTTTCCAGGTGGAATTTGCAGTCTATTTATGCAAGTGAGGAGTGATGCTTAGGATCCTGTCACTATGAAAGATCAAAGAGACATGGATTCAAAGGCAATCTTTCTCTGCGGCCTCTGCCTTGCAATGGAAAACTCTATTCTTGGATAAGGTATCCTTCTTATTTGCTTTCTACAGAGCTATAAAAAAAATTGTAGCCACCATTTGACAACTTTAAGGTTGCTGTTAGGAAAGAACAGCATTTTTGCTGCTGTTTTGATTGATTGAGTGATTGATCTAATTTAAGTATATTTGCTTTTAGCAATATTGTAAAATACCTAAAGTCTTGGGAGCTGAGCAATAGCTCAGCTATGTATAAATAAATAAATAAATAAATAAATAAATAAATAAGGGGAAATTGTTTGCAATTACATGTTGTACATATGTATACATGTTTAGGAAGGTTAAGAAGTATTAAAAATGCATAAGAATAGCAACACAATGTAGATGCAAAGAACAGAATAAATATTGGGTTTTTTTTAAGGACCAAAAAGATCTCAAATTTATGCAGAAATCAGACTGTATTTGCAAGACTAAAAATCTCTGAGATTTGTTCCATTTCAGATTCCTAAAATACAAACAGAAAATAAGTACTTCCGAGGGACTTGGGATACTATCCTGTCCTGAGTCAGACACTGGTTTCCAAATTCAGCATTGCCAGATGTGAATTTCAAAATCTAAAGTTGGAATTTGTTCAGCTTTATCTGGAAATGTCAAGAGACTGAGAGCTGTTCCCATTTAATGTGCTTTCCTCCAGTCCTTGAGATGCCAGAATAGTTTCTGCTGCTGTCATTGCTTCAGTTACAAGGATGCTCTTACATTTTTAATGGAGGACAGGTTAAGTGGTGGATTCTCCAGTTTTAATTTGTTTTTTCACCAAATGTCATGAACTGGTGAGAAAAGCATCCCACCCATCTGTCTGTAGATTTCCATTTGCTTAATCCTTTTTTCCATTTTTATTTTTTTTTTAAATCTAATTTCTGTCTGCAACTGAAGAAAGAAAGGAGGAAGATTAAGAGAATGGCTAATGCCAAAGGCAATCCCAGCCTAACAGAAAGAAAAACAAACAAGTGATCTGGGGAGCAAGGTTGGCTGACAACCATGTTTTGTCCTCTCCAATTTGTGATCGGTTTCTCTGCTTTGTGGATATACATACACGCATATACACATACAAAGATAGGTATATTAACAACCATTAGTTCTGCTTTTTAAGACAGGAAGATCAGCCCAGTATCAATAATGTTCTCTGTTTGGTCTATTGTATCACTAAACTACAGCTTTTCTCTCAAAGAATGCCTCTATTTTACCACATTGTACCACTCATCTTTTGATTTTGTAGATATGTCAAGTTTTATCTGTATTTTACAAACAATTTATCTGAAATTGGGTTCCTCTATAAAGCAAAAACTCTATCGTTAATGTCTCTTGAACTTCCTGCATATGTTTCCTATGGGCAGAATGGCATCTGCACACTCAAACTTTCTGTAGGCTATGCATTATGGCACTAGGAGTTCCAAGCCAATGACAGTAAACTGTTCAAACAATTTGCAGAACTTTAGCTGGCACATTGATAAAGTCATTGAATCCAAGTCAGGGAATGGAAGAATGCCTCAGGATATAGTACATCACATAGACTGCTTAAATCCCAGTTAACTCACTGGGACATTGGACTTCAGCCTAGCAACACTCTTGCTCTTTTTGAACCTCACATAGACTCAGATGTATAATGCCAGCAACATGATGGCTCTGTGATATTCAGTCCATTTAGATGAGTTATTCATAGAATCCAAGATAATTTAATGTGTATTTCCAAATGATGCACAGTTGTTTGCTCTGTGTTTTCTTCGCACATCATTAGCTGAGAGAATGAGAACATCAAATGTTGTTCTCCTCTAGTCCTTTTGTGTTTATGATATATCACCAAATAGAAATCTTGTTTTGATTGAATGGCACATCTAAGTACACTAGGAGCAATTATTCCATTCATACTCTAATTGGTTTCCAAATCTGATGTCTTTTGGAGAATACAGTTTGATTGAGATTAACATGAACTGCAAACTTCCCCAACCAAGAGGCCTTCCTTTCAGATTCCAACTGCATTTTTCACTGCGGATTATGCAGTTTCAACAGATCTGGTGGGCATCAAATTGAGCAAGGGGGAAAAAAGCTCACTTTGAAATATTAAAGATTTACAGTCTTTATTCTTGGACACTCATTTTTATTATTATTATTATACACAGCAATGTGAAATCACAGATGCCATTTGTTTAGCTGGTGTTGGCTTTAATATGCATTGGGTTCTTCCCAAGAACCAAGATATTGTAATGTATAGGCATAATATATATGTCGATCCAACAAGCGTGGCCTTTTGTAATTGACCAATGGAAATTTTGTCAGTGTACATTTTCTAAATTCTGTTCATGATTTTCTGGTATGGCATATAGTGTGCCAGTAACCACTGGGACCACTGCAGTCAGTTTATGCCATAATCTTTCAATTTTGATTTTCAAATATTGATATTTTGTGACCTTCTCCAGTTCTTTATCTTTATTTTATCTTTGATTTGCCTCTGTTGCTATTATTATTATTATTATTATTATTATTATTATTATTATTATTATTATTATTATTATTATTATTATTATTATTATATTGTTGTTGTTATTGTTATTGTTATTAGTATTGTTGTTATTATTATTGTAGTGGTTGTTGTTGTTCGTATTGTTATTATTATTTTATGGCCTTCTCCCCAAGAAACTAAAATCTGGGAAGTTTGTTCCCCCTTCATTGTTCCTGGAGTATATAGAAGGTATGGATATAACCATAGAGAAAGAAACAGAAAAACCTACTGTGCAAAGAACAAATGTTTGGAAGTGGCTCAAAATTCCAAGAAAATACTATAAGGCCAAATTTCTGTGCAGCAATATAAAATACAGAATACATTTATTGGAATCGTGGGGAGGAATGAATAGACAGGGCAAGTTCCATAATTAGACATAATAAAGCAGTCATTTCAAACAATAGGTCCTGGAAAGCAAAAACAAGATATATATTTTTTAAAAAGCTGATATATCCATCATCACACAGGTTGTCTGCTAATTTCTGATACAGAGGAGAATATTGCTCCATCACCTTTTCCACATGATGGATGAGCATGTCAACTTGTTACTTACTTGATCAGGCAACAAAATGTTTAGGCTAGACTAGATGGATATGGGAGATTCTTTCTTAGACAATGTGCCCCCCTCTTTTGAACAGATGTTACACAGTAACAATGCATCACATAATAATAACACTATGATTATGAACTCTTTTATGGGTTTCCTAGGCCCATGTGAGGTGGTTTTGTTTTGCTCTGATGAGGTGACTTGAGTTTCAGAGGTGATACAAGTCTCTTGAGAAGACACTGTTGGAAGAGGCTTCCAAATAGCCAGAAGGGGGTTCTGTAGTTTGCTTTGCTCGAAACATCATTGATGCAAGATCCTCATACAGATTTGCACAGCTGCAGTATTCACTTTAAAATAAAACCAACTGACTTTAATCTAACTAATTCCCAGGTGTATGGGTATAAGATGAATTTTCAAACTATTAAAACTCACTAGGATACCATCTTTTGCCATCTCTCTTCTAATTCCATCTCACAATTCAATCCTTGGTTGGTAGTAGAGAGAGCCTAGATATGTCTGCATTCATCCAGTCTCCAAAAATGCATGCAACAGCAACATCTACGGCTCCATATTTAACAAAGATGATCCAGAACTGTCTTTATTTTAAGCAATAAAATGATTTATATTTGTTGCTACATGAATTCTTGAGATCTAAAGTCTTCCAGTGGAAATATTTTCCCATACAACATGTGTGACATATAGGAAGAAATCAGCTAGGAAGCAGAAAAAAAATTGTGTTGCTATCTATGTACCCATGGGTTGGAATTTGAGAGCTGGATCATACACAGATACTACAAGATTCTTTATATTTTCTGTGGGGGGGTCATTCCCCCCAAAAAAATACTGCTAAAGGCTTACTTTGGCAACGACAAAAAAATCTTTTCTGCAAACAAGGTGCTCTCACAGAAAAGGAAGCATCCGATCTATTTATTTATACCATCATAAAAATAATGCTAAGTGACAGAAGAGGAGTGAGAAGGAAATAAATCCTTATATTTTATATTAAGGAGGAAAAAAGCGGAAGAAACAAAGCAGAAAAAGTAACATCACTCCTACACATCCTGCTGTCTCTCATACATGGAATATGATAACGAAAGAGCAAATATTACTTTACAGCTTTTTCTTCCCTGTAAAATAATATGTGGGATGTAGCAACCAAATAATGATGAAGAACTGATTAACTCTGATATTTTGCAAAATACCCTGGTGCAAGAGAGGAAAACTAAAAGGATAGCTTGGATAGCAGGTGGCAATTACAGATTTAAATCACATATATTTCATTTGGAGGCTTAAATCTGAATTGCAACTTTAATACCACAGAGCCTGAGGAAGAAGTGAGCGTTCTGTGCCCTAAAATTTAGACAGGCAGAATTGGTTATTACATTATTGTCCAGCAATGGAATGAAACTAGCAAATGTGTCGTTTTTTTTTAAAAAAAATAAGCCAGTTAATTTGCAACCACGAGAAGGCCAAAAGTAAATACACATTCTGGTCCAAGCATTTCCCTCAAGGACATTTATTTCTGTAGTAATGGGCTACACTGATATTATATAGGGAAAAAAGAAAGAGGAAACCAAGCAATTCTTTTAAAAAAAGAAAATCATTTTAACCACATATTACTAGCCCACTCTCACTGATAGCAGTATCCCTGAACATGGTGCCTTTTGAATACATGGGATCAGAATTCCTATTCAGTCTGCACAATCATGGGTCCCAAATACTGGGAAGATATCACTTTGGGAAAAGCTCATCTGTATTAATTAGCAGTAACCTAAAGGTTACTGGACTTTCTTGTTTTTCTTTGAAGATGTTTGGCTTCTCATCCAAGAAGCTTCCTCAGCTCTGACTAGAGGGTGGGGAGTGGAAGGATTTATATTGCTTGCAAACAGCTGGTCATTTGCATTCTTTTAGAGAGCCATTGAGGCCATTAGGAGGGTCACCTGAGTGGTGCAAATGTGTATGGAGCCTTCTTGGCTGCAGGGTATTTTTCTTCCCCCGTGTCTTTCACTGTTGAAGACAGTCCAGTTTTTCAAAGAAAAACAAGAAAGGCCAGTTGCCTCCTGAAAAAGGACCTTTGGGACAGCCGTACCTGGATGACTGAGAATCTCCATAGATGATTAGCAATAACCTTCAAGCTGAATTATTTCCTAGCCATGTCTGAAAATATTGTGAAAAGAATTTGAAAAGTGAAAGACAATATTTTTTTTAAAAAAATCCAGTGAATGATCTAATTTATTTATTTATTTATTTATTTTATTTAATTTGTATACCGCCCTTCTCCCGAAGGACTCAGGGTGGTGAACAGGGCAATAAATACTAAAATACAAAAATACAAAAAATAAGAAGAGATTAAACCATAATGCACAATAAAACAGATAAATTTACATAAAAACATGATAAAATCCCAAAACCCATCAGACCAGGCTGGCTTGTTCAAACAAACAGGTCTTTAGATCACATCAGAAGGAGCGAAGGTCGAGAGCCATCCGAAGCTCAACCGGTAAACGGTTCCACAGATCCGGCGCACCCACAGAGAACGCCCTCCCCCTGGATCTAATGCTAATTCTGATAACCTAGGCTATTATCCATTCTTCAGGGATTCCTTTAGCCTTTAGAATATACTTCTCACTCATGGATCATATCTGTTCCTTTGATAATTTTATAACCTCCAAAAACAAAGTGGTTATATGATGGCATTCCCAAGGAGGGATGGTGCTTTACTTCTGGGAAGTTGGAAAAGAAGCAACAAGGCAGATTGAGTCATTAAATCTTAATAGAAAGTAGGCATGGTGGCTGATGGAAGATAGGGTGGACAGCACAGCAACAGAACTACAGATCTATTTTGTACTTTAATATAAATATTCATAGTGATTGTGGCAAATCTTGATAATTCTTGAACTATGCAACCAGATAAGATAATGTGCTATGCAGGTATAGTATTGTCATGCAAACCTAACTCCTAATTTCTTGAGCCTTAGCTTTTGCTGAATTTTGGGTCCTTGTAGCTAAAGCTGGGAGCAATTCTACTTCATCTAACCCCATAATACTAATGTACAACCATTTGAGTTGTTCATTCAGGATCAGGTCATAAAGAGCTAAATCTTTTTTTTATTGAAAAGTTTTAAAATACATTTTATCCTTAACAATCCCCCCTCCCCCTCCCCTACCTATCCCTCCCTACCCTTCTCCCCTCTCCCCCCCCCCGACTTCCCAGAGCTAAGTACAAGGTATAAAAACAGAAAACAATCATAAACATCCATATGCTAACAACAATAAACTCTTAAATCTATCGCCCTCTAACTCATATAAGATAACTACAAACAATATTAATATTACATATAAAAAGAAAGAAAAAGAAAAAAAAAGAAAGGAAGATTCATTCAAATGCTAAGTGAAACTTTTTAGTCCCATATTTCTTCTGGATATATTCAATCCATTTTTTCCACTCCATAATATAGCGTTCTTGCGAGTGATCTTTCAAATAAGCCGAGATCTTTGCCATTTCTGCAAGGTCAGAAACCTTTAAAGTCCATTCCTCTATAGTTGGCAATTCCTCCTTCTTCCAATACTGACCTATTAGAAGTCTTGCTGCTGTAATTAAATTCAACATCAACTTAGTGTCCACAACAGTAGCTTCTGTAATTATACCCAACAAAAAGAATTGCGGACAAAACTTTATCTTTTGCTTAAAGATCTTCTGCATGTTCCACCAAATTTTTTATCCAAAAAGCCTTAACCTTTTTACAAGTCCACCATATATGAAAATATGTTGCATCTTCATCACCGCACCTCCAACATTTGGGCTGATAATTCGGGTACATACTTGCCAGCTTTTTAGGATCTAAATGCCATCTATAAAACATTTTATAAAAGTTCTCTCTTAAATTTTGAGCTTGTGTAAATTTTACATTCCTCACCCAAATCTTTTCCCACGTGTCCATTGTAATAACTTCTTGAATATTTTGGGCCCATTTTATCATACAATCTTTAACAAGCTCTGTTTCTGAGTCAATTTCTATCAATGCAAGATATATCCGTTTGATATGTGCCGGACCCTGATTTCTAATTTGCTTTATCAGATTTTCATCAGTCATTGTAAAACCAGTTTTCTGATCTTCTTTCCACCTGGCCCGTAACTGAATATATTGAAACCAAGTTTGAATAATCTTCTCATCTCGCAAGAGGCTGTACGGTTTCAGACACCAAACATTTCTTTCCAAACTTAAAATCTCTTTATACGTAGTCACATCATGTTTAAAACCAACATTTATATTTTCTATTGCGTGTTTTGGGATTGCCCACAATGGTATCTTACAGTCTAACTTATGTCTATACTTCTTCCAGACTCTCAACAATGCCTGTCTTAAAATGTGCACTTTAAACACATTATCTACCTTCTTATCATACAACAAATATGCATGCCAGCCAAACAACAAGTCGTGGCCCTCAAGATTTAATAATCTCTCTTGTGTCAAATTAATCCAATCACTTATTCCTGCTAACGCAGCAGCTTCATAATATAATTTAAGATTGGGCATTTTAAGACCACCTCTTTCACGAGTATCCTGCATAATCTTAAGTTTAACTCGCGGCCTTTTCCCTGCTAAATCTTGAATGGCATTACGGTTCTGCCTTTAACACAACTCTCTTCCATTTAATTAACCAATTGAAAACATACCGATCCAATGACTTGGCTGTTCCTATCAAAGAAATATAAATTCTATAAGAGTAAAGTACATAATTTTCTGGTGCCTTTTTGTTGCATTTTGTTTTTACTGTGCTTTATATTGCTGCTATTTTTTTAAAATGTTTGCAGGTTATCATAAGTTCCTGGCCTTTGGTTGTAATAACAAAGACATTACCACTACAGTTTTTATTCATTTTTCTTCTGTAGCCAGAAGAATGAAAGCTCTATTTATGTCCCTTATAAGCAGAATTTTAATTTTGCAATGGCTGTATCTCAAAGGATTTGGTTACCTCATTACAAAGGCCATGGAATTTGCTCTCTTATTTAAGTTTTTTCAGAAGAGTCAACTTATTTGCTTACTTGTTTGCCTCAATAACACATCTTGGAGACAAGGGCAGCACAAAGACATGTACAGGTCTTCAGTTCTGGCTAAAATTATCTTTCAGCTTGACATGCTCAAGATCATGGTGCTAATGACATTTATCCTTGTCACTTTTACAGACAGGCAATTATCTTTGCAGAAAGCAAAGCAGGACATCAAGACAAGGTCTATTTGGTCATAACATTGTCTTTTTCAAGTGCATGTTCTTAATTTCACTTGGCTACCCAACAGTCATTTCTGGTTATATATTCAGAAACACCAGTGCTGTAGACTGGTTATCCAAAGCAATCTCAGAAGCAGATTCTAAATGACAATCCATATAATTATGGCCAAAATTCCAAAAATATATGTTATTTAGAAATCAATTTCCAGTGGCAGGATTCAAATATCTGAACAAACGGTTCTCTGTGTGAATGCCACTTCTGGAAGTCCATTCTGGGCCTGGGCAACAAAAAATTAGCTACCAGTTCTGCCAAAGTGGTATGAACTGGCTGAATCCCACCACTGGTTCTTTCCTACATTTCTCTTTCTCTTCTGCATCCCTGTGATGGTTCCAAAAGTAGGCAACTTCATATTGGTGCATCACAGAGGCAATCCTATAAGCAACTATCATACAGACTTAAATCAATCTGCAGGAACATTTTAGATAGATAGATAGATAGATAGATAGATAGATAGATAGATAGATAGATAGATAGATAGATACTGTAGATAGATAGATAGATAACCTTTATTGTCATTTTTTACTGTGGGCACAATGGCACACATTAAAAATGAAGTTTAGTTGCTTGCTCTCAAAGTGTATACCTATATACCGTAACACACATTTAAACATGCTATATACACCCTTACATATAAGTAACATATAAATATTAATCAGACATAAACATATAAATATTCATTTTCCCTCACTAGTAAAATCCCACAACTTAAAGCATCATAAAAATGTTTTTTTTAAAGTACGACATCTTCTTCACTTATTGTTTTTCCTAGGCAGAACTGCTTGAGTCAAGAAAATAATTGTGTTTTCTTTATATTTTTAGGAAAATTACCCCACTGTCTTACTCTTCCCATAGTTTTCCATATTTTTTTATCTGGCTAAGATTGGATTTTTATTTTTTTTTACAAACAGAGAAAGAAAGAGACAGACATATAATAAGAAACAGCCCATATTGTCTGTAGCTAATCATGTTACTATGATTAGTTCCAAAATGTGTTACTTTTTCAAAGTTCCAGTTTCACATGTCAATTACCGGTAACTTTGGTTAGTCTTCTTGATGTGCACTTTGAATCTTCCTGACCCCACTTGAGTTCTTGACTTTCTGTAGTGTTATTTTCCAATGAAGGACAACAACTGAGAGATAAATTAATGCAACTAGCCTGCTGATGCACAGGATTATATCTCTTCAGGAAATTGTGTTTCTTCTTAATTGTTTAAAGATCCCATCCAGGAAACTCCAGCTGTTCTTTTCTTACCAGTTATTTGCAGGAATGTTTTTTTTTAAATTGAATTGTCTTAAATGATTTCTTGATACAAACACTCCTCATTTATCAGCTACCTCATTTAACAAAACTTTGCAAATAATAATAATAATAATAATAATAATAATAATAATAATAATAATAATAATTCTGATCAATGGATTTACTTACAAAGTTCTGTACCTTACAACAATATACACAATACACAAAAGTGAGAGTCATATTTTATCTAAATGAGTTGGCAGCAACCAGTGATCTTTGCTCTCTCTCTCTCTCTCACTCACTCTCTCTCTCTCTCTCTCTCTCACACACACACAATCATTAGAAAGGGGGTGGTGTACATCACTTCTCACTTAACTTCAGAAGACATACTCTGTTGCAACAAACAATTCTCCATAATATATTGTTTAAAAGTTTAGAAGAGGTATGCTAAAGTCCTAAAGCACTGTGGACCACATGTGGACATAGCCCCTCACTGCTATTCATTAATTAAAACAGCAAATTCTCAATCTTTGCGTCTCACTTTGTCTCTCTCTCTTTGTCTCTCCCCAGCCTCCACATAAGCATGTGGAACCAGTAGTATACCATTTCTATCAAGATAGGCCTACCAGAGCTTGATAGCAGGAACTGATGGCCACAAATGGGCAATAAGGAGGAACAAAAAAAAACAACTTTGTTGCCATCTAATGGATGGATGGATGGATGGATAGATTTATTTGTTTACTTACTTACTTACTTACTTACTTACTTACTTACTTACTTACTTACTCACTCACTCATTTCCCAATAGGGCAATGCTCAGCAGTTCGTTTGCAATCCAGATACTACTAATCTATTAAACTTTGTCCCTATTTATTTATCCCGCACAGCTTAAATGAGATTACAGCATGTTTATATTTCTTCAAAGAAAAAATATATAATAACCTAAACAATTCATGAAGCTATCCCCTTGCATTTATTCCTTCTGCTTCCTTCATCTACTTAAATGGTGTTTCAAAATAGTGGCACAACTTTCAAGGAGAGCCATATGAATAACACCAACTGGTCTCAAAAAAAAAATCAGTGAATGTTCCTGCTGAAGTCTGGATTTTGTTTGTTTTTTATTTCTATGTTTATTTTTGTAAATGGAGCTTTTTAGTGATATTCTATAGCCTGTCATTTAGTTTCTGCATCATAATGATGAGTAATATTTCTTCAGCCGTCCTGAAACTATGAAGATATTCCTCATTTCCTTTGAGAAATTCTCAAAGAGTGACAACAATGGTAGGCAACTTTGAATTCTTGGAGCTTCTATTCGTTATATCATATTTTGCACATACTTTCTGATATTGAACATCAATAATGTGACTCACATGTTTCTCGGAAACCTTGAAGCAACTTCCCTCTCTTTGAGAGACCCATCAATTGCCCTTAATCAGTTCATCAACCTTTCTGTGTGAAACTTGTTGGTCATTATTACAGGTTGTCTACTTTATTTTTGCTTACATAAATCAGCTCTTCTAAGTTCAAAAGTTTTATATTTTTTAGTACACAGTGTTCACATCAACATAGGTATCATCATAAACATTCATGAATTCAGTGGTGAATTTCACTTGGGGGGAATCCTTCAGCAATCACAAATTCAATTATGGAGCATTGCTTAAAGCATACTGACAGACTTGCATTTTACAAACAATAGCAACATATGTTTTCATAGCCAGTTCCTCTAAATGAAGTGAAACAACAGATGCTAAAAAGGCTGCCAGATGTTAAAGAACAAATCAGAGTTTCATCAGTATTGTACTCTGTTGATGACATTAAACATTTAAATCATTACATTTCATTCAATCCTTATATATGTGTTTGCTCAGAAATAAGCCCCAGTGTTAAGACTTATTCTTAACATTGAAAACAGTTAATACAGAATATAAAAATACAAACTTTCCTAGATTAAAAAAAAACTCAATACATTGCTTAACATATTTAAGCATTAAATAGAAAATAATTCCTATCATGATTTTTTTCCAAATTAGTTGCGAGCTTGAAACTATCTATCTATCTATCTATCTATCTATCTATCTATCTATCTATCTATCTATCTATCGATAGATAGATAGATAGATAGATAAATAGATAGATAGATAGATAGATAGATAGATAGATAGATAGATAGATAGATAGATAGATAGCTATCATAAATGTACAGTAAAATTAAGGTACAGTACAATGTGGTAATGTACTGGAGCTTTATATATACATTTATATATACATCTTCAAAAAGGGAAAAAAATAGATCCAGGAAACCACAGACCTATCAGCCTGACCTCAATACCTGGGAAGATTCTGGAAAAGATAATAAAAAACAAATCAGTGAACACCTTGATGCAAACAAAGTCATCACTAAAAGTCAACACGGGTTTGTCAAAAACAGATCATGCCAGACAAATCTTATTGCATTCTTTGACCAAGTGACTAAATTAGTGAACCAGAGGAATGCTGTAGATTTAATTTACTTGGACTTCAGTAAGGTATTTGATAAAGTAGATCACAACCTATTACTTGATAAGATAGAAAAATGTGGGTTAGATAGCATCACCACCAGATGGATTTGAAGCTGGCTGACAGGCCGTACTCAGCGTGTGGTCCTCAATGGAACTGCATCTACATGGAAGGAAGTGTGTAGTGGGGTGCCCCAGGGCTCTGTTCTGGGCCCAGTGCTCTTCAACATCTTCATCAACAATTTGGATGAGGGGATAGATGGGGAACTCATCAAATTTGCAGACGACACCAAGCTGGCAGGAATAGCCAATACTCCAGAAGATAGGCTTAAAATACAGGAGGATCTGGACAGAATCGAACACTGGGCGCTATCTAACAAAATGAAATTTAATGGTGAAAAAAGTAAGGTTCTACATTTAGGCAGGAAAAATCAAATGCACAGGTATAGCATAGGTGGTATCTTGCTCAATAGTAATAACTGTGAGAGGGATCTCGGAGTCCTAGTAGACAATCACTTAAATATGAGCCAGCAGTGTGCTGCAGCTGCCAAAAAAAGCCAACACAGTGCTAGGCTGCATTAACAGAGGGATAGAATCAAGATCACATGAAGTACTAATACCACTTTACAAGGCCTTGGTAAGTCCACACCTAGAATACTGCACCCACTTTTGGTCACCATGATGTAAAAAAGATGTTGAGACTCTAGAAAGAGTACAGAGAAGAGCAACAAAGATGATTGGGGGACTGGAGGCTAAAACATATAGGGAACGGTTGCTGGAATTGGGTATGTGTAGTTTAACGAAGAGAAGGGTGAGGGGTGACATGATAGCAGTGTTCCAATATCTCAGGGGCTGCCACAAAGAAGAGGGACTCAAGCTATTCTCCAAAGCACCTGAAAGCAGGACAAGTAGCAATGGATGGAAACTAGTCAAGGAAAGAAGCAACCTAGAACTAAGGAGAAACTTCCTGACAGTTAGAACAATTAACCAGTAGAACAAACTGCCTCCAGAAGTGGTGAATGCTCCAACACTGGAAGTTTTTTAGAAGAGACTGGACAGCCATTTGCCTGAAATAGTACAGGGTTTCCTGCCTGAGCTGGGGATTGGACTACATGATCTCCAAGGTCCCTTCCATATTATTATTATCATTATTATTATTATTATTATTATTATTATTATTATTATTATTATTATTATTATTATTATTAATTTTTATTTTTATTTTTATTTTTATTTTTATTTTTATTTCAAAAAGAAATGCAATAGACTGCACCCATAATATTAATTTTGATAATGAATCACCCAAGGAAAGGTAACATTTTTCGTCTAGTAATTTATCTGTCTTAGTGAATCTGTAACAGTTTTATAATATATGAGAAACATTTCATTTTAGTTCAGGATTCTGCTATGATAATGTCAGCATGAAGAGATTAGGAAATTAATTCACAAGCTCAGCAAGAGCTCCAGTTGTGTTGCTGTTGATTTTTTGAACTTCAAGTTATTGAAAAATTGGGCTAGATATTACAGACATTATTCTGTCTTGAGCATTTATAAATAGCAAAACTATTCCCCAAACAAAGTAAGAATAACATAGTCCAGGGGTAATGGATTCAATCTATGGTGTGGATTCTACCTTCCTAAATTAAGTTCCATAGCACTTGCTAAGTTTTACAACTATATTTTCTGCTAGTTATTCTGTCTAAAGGGAGACTCCAATATCAATCAAAAATAATATCAACACGGTCCAATATTGAAATCTTGAAGAGTTCATTAAGCTCTACAGAGTTATGTTTTAGGCAGTTGTTTTGATTGTACAAAGATTTTTTATTATTATTTTTGGTTATATACATATATATATATCAAGCTACTAATTTGCTTGCCTTGATTTAAAGAGATATGTGAACACTTCCATAGTTTCTTTGATATTATTAAGCCAGGAGCAGAAAACAATGCCTAAAAAAATTGTAATTAGTAGATAGCTGGGTACACATGGTCTTCACTGTATTAGAGGTAAAATAAATTTAAGGAACTGATTTTCTGAATTTTGTCAAAATAAATAAAACCCTTTAGTAGGTTTTTCAGGAGTAGAGCTCACTATTTTAAATACACATAGCTGGGAATATATATTTCTTTTCTCTGAGTTTGTAGTAGTTAATTTTATTGCTGCCACAACGTTGTTCCAACATTTATTTTATATCTCCTACCTACAATATCCAGGCAGGCATTTTTGGACATTTCTAGGACTAACATTATTGGGGGGGGGGGAAATGTGATCTAACAGGAAGAAGAAAGGGAAAGAGAAAGGTAATGAGGAGAAGGAACAGGGGTAAAAAAGAAGGAAAAAAGATGATACAAGGACATCTGAAGAAAATTCTGCAAAATAGTCTTACTCCAGGATGGTGAAAGCATGCCGAGGTGTTTTCAAATATATCTTCTGGGAAACTTGGTTAGTTCTAAAAAACATAAGTCCCCTATACAATCATTATTGGCCTAGAAAGAGTTATCAATGTTCAACCTAAAGTTCCTTTTCCGATTCGGAAAGACTGTTGATTAGTGTGATGCAAATGAAAAATAGGTCAGTTGTCAACTCTACAACGAACCTTGCTGCAGCTATCATGCTTGTTCTAGGTTGCCATATGAATGAGATGGAGGTGCAGTGGATTTTTGCTAGTCTAAATAATTCTGTGTCCATGGGAACCAAGGTCATTCTGTTGGTTATGTTAGAGGGTTAGGTGGAGTGTTAGAAAGCCTGCTTTATTAGGGAATGTAGCTGGTTGCATAGCACTGGGGTGGGAAGTTTGACTTTGTAATAGTGTAACTCTTTGGAGGGAATTTTAGACTTGTTTTCACTTTTGACCTTGCCGATATTTTGTAGCCAATAAACATGTTCTTTGAGGAAGTCTCTAGCCTCAGAGTTCTGATTTATTTGGCTCTATCTATCAGAATCATGACATCGGTATTTAAAGGAATCATAATATTTCTTCATTTATTCCTTGACAAACTGAAACTAAAAAGCTTATCAACTGAACAGCAATGTTCTAACTTACATTGGAACATATATTGTAAAATAAGCTCGATTTTTTTTTAAAAAAAGTTCATAGTAATGGTTTGACTGAGTTTAAGAAAATAAATATCAAATTATTGAATATAATTTGATATAGTAATGATATGATGACATTTCTGGAGAAAGATAGGAATTTTCAGTAGGCTAAGCTGAAAACGTGGGAGATTGTGGAAGGGACTATATTAAAGAGGCTGTGGGGATGCATAGAGTTTACTGAGCAAATGGTTTTATCCTGCTGTGTAATGCAGAAGCCATGTTGAACTTAAGTTTGAACCTGGGAAAGTCCAGAAGGATGACAACCTGGGAATCTTTTATTATCATTGTACCATAAATGACATTCCATGTTAGTAAGAAATCAAAATGACAGGACTTTATTGGAAACTCTTTTGAAATTGATTTAAATGTGATATGGACTGAGAAAAGAATAACAACTCTGGATATTGTAAAATATATGTGTTTTTTTCAATATGAAGTTATAGGACAAGGCTTACTCTGGCCCAATACTAAGGGCAACTAAAATAATTAAGGAACTGCAGAAGTTTCTCTTGGAGACAGGTTATAATATTTTGGGTTTTTTAATCTAGAAAAGAAGCAAAGGAGAAAAGGTGTGATTGAGCTTTACAAAAATATGCATAGTAAATAAAGCATAAAAAGAAACACTACTTCCCTTTTACTAAAATAACAGATCCGATGAAAATGAATCCTGGAAGAGTTAGGACAGAAGAAAAAAATTCATACAAGGCATAATTAAATTTTGGAATTTAGTACAATGAAATGTGGCACTGATATTAGCTTGGCTGATTTTAAAAATGGTTTGGACCAATTCATGGGAGTCCTAGGGATCATGGTAAAGGAAGAAAAAAAAACTCAATGAGCCAAATTCTGATTTTTTAGCAAGCCTATTTCACTGTTAAGTTTCTCAAACTTGGAAACAATGACAGAGGAGAAATAAAGAGAAACTTGTGAGGTCAGGAATAAAGATTGGTGGTCACAAAAGAACAGCAATGACGTGAAGTTTAAAAGCCATGGCTTGTAGCTCCACACAGCAGGGAAGTTCATGGATAGAGAATCCTGGATAAAAGCAGCTACAAAGGTTATAGTTGTGATCTAGTTAATAGCTAGATGAAAGGAAACATGCAATTGACCTTGTCTTTTGAAAACATCAGAGCTAAAAGTATTACTCAGTATGACAAGGTTACTAGCACTTTGCTCAAACTGTAGAGTGAGACTACTCACAACGCTTCTTTAAATTAATTTAAACACACACACTTCCCTGTTCTGCAATTGTTGCCAGTTGTTTTCTAATTAAAATCAATTACGAAGGACTATTAATATTTACCATATTTACATTAATTAGTTTAATGATGTGCATGTCTTCGGGGAGGCATAATGATCATTATGAGGCAAAAGTAGTACATGAGATGTTCTCTTCTTCAATGGAAATAGTAAGATCATAATAAACACAAGCTTTTTACCTAAATCTTTCTATGGCTTCTGGGAATAACTAGAGGAGTAGACATATGAAAGAACTAACAGAAGTACAGGCAGGATTTCGAAGAGGCAAAGGAACTAGAGATCAAATTGCCAACATACGCTGGATCAGGGAGAAAGCTAGAGAGTTCCAGAAAAACATCTACTTCTGCTTCATTGACTATGCTAAAGCCTTTGATTGTGTGGATCATAACAAACTGTGGCAAGTTCTTAAAGATATGGAAGTACCAGACCATCTTATTTGTCTCTTGAGAAACCTATATGTGGGTCAAGAAGCAACAGTGAGAACTGGACATGGAACTACTGATTGGTTCAAAATTGGGAAAGGAGTCCGGCAAGGCTGTATACTGTCACCCTGCCTATTTAACTTATATGCAGAGCACATCATGAGAAAGGCAGGGCTAGATGAATCAAAAGTTGGAATTAAGATTGCCGGAAGAAATATCAACAACCTAAGATATGCAGATGATACCACTCTAATGGCAGAAAGTGAAGAAGAACTAAAGAGCCTCTTGTTGCGGGTGAAGAAGGAGAGTGCAAAAATTGCCTTGAAACTTACCATCAAGAAAACCAAGATCATGGCATCTGGCCCTCTCAATTCCAGGCAAATAGATGGGGAAGAAATGAAGGTAGTGACAGATTTTATTTTTCTGGGCTCCAAGATCACTGCAGATGGGGACTGTAGCCAAGAAATTAAAAGATGCTTGCTTCTCGGGAGAAAAGCCATGGCAAATCTAAACAGCACACTAAAAAGCATAGACATCACCCTGTCAACAAAAGTGTGTATAGTCAAGGCTATGGTCTTCCCAGTTGCAATGTATGGCAGTGAAAGCTAGACCATAAAAGGCTGAGCGCCAAAGAATTGAAGCCTTTGAACTATGGTGTTGGAGAAGACTCCTGCGAGTCCCTTGGACTGCAAGGCAATCAAACTGGTCAGTCCTACAGGAGGTCAACCCTGACTGCTCTTTAGAAGGCCAGATCCTGAAACTAAAACTCAAATACTTTGGCCACATAATGAGAAGGAAAGACTCACTGGAGAAGAGCTTAATGCTGGGAAAGATTGAGGGCTATAGAAGAAGGGGATGACAGAGAATGAGGTGGCTGGATGGAGTCACTGAAGCAGTAGGCATGAGCTTAAATGGACTCCAGAAGATGGTAGAGGACAGGAAGACCTGGAGGAACGTTGTCCATAGGGTCGCAATGGGTCGGACACGACTTTGCAGCTAACAACAACAACAGACATATGACAGACAACCACATAAACTGAGGGCATTCTGCAAATTAAGTAAGAACATGGACAGCAAATTTCCTACAGAAACCTGTAGGAATTCAGAGAGAAAGCCTTTCAAAGGGAAGTGATCTGATGGAGCTCAAATTATGTCAGCTTCCCCCACTTCAAGAAGCTATTGAAGATGAAGTGATGTGGGAAAGGATTTAATCGTTGAAATATGTTTTGTCTTTTTTTATTATTGGATTACCTACCTACCTACCAGCTATCTACCCGTCTAACTTTCTACAAGTAGTCTATGTTTAATGTACATTTGTTCAGCAATGGTTCATGTTATGATGATTCTAAATAAGGGGTACTAACGATGGTTGTTCATAGTCATTGTCATCACAGTATCTCTTTGGTTACGTGATTGTGATTTGGACCCTTGGCAATTGGCTCACAATTACAATGTTGCAATATTCTGTGGTTCACCGCTGGCTTTTGACAAGCAAGATCAACAGAGAAGCTGGCAGAAGGTTGCAAATGGTGATCATGTGACCATAGGATTCACGTTAGAACTCGGACTGCCAGAATTGCTATGGTAAGTCAGTACAGTCACATAACCTGATACCTTATCGCCACATTGCTTAACCGTGAGGTTTATACTAGCCTTATTTTTGAGCCTGACTTTCCATTTTGATGGTGTACTATTTGGCTTTTTACTTGTTTGTTCAATTTGGAAGGAAGGAAGGAAGGAAGGAAGGAAGGAAGGAAGGAAGGAAGGAAGGAAGGAAGGAAGGAAGGAAGGAAGGAAGTCAAACTGTATTGCATTAGCAAGTTGCAAACATGCCTTTTAAAGAAAACAAAGGTTGACTTCTTCTCCCATCCCCAGAGCATATTAGAACCCAGGCAAGCAAAGTCAGTCTGTTTTCATCTTATTTAAAAAGGCATTCATGCACACTTCTAAGCCATAAATTTCAGGACTTTCTATTTACCTTAATCTCTCTTGAAAACAATAAAATGTGACAAAATGTGGAACATCTAGACTCTCTTTTAAAAATACAAAAAAGCAGTGTAAGACTTTTACACTTCCTTAAATTTCAAAACATTAACTTCTCATGAAAGAGGTCACACAAGCACACGCACAAACCTTTTTATGGAAAATAACTACTCTTGTAGATGTCAGCTTCCTAATTTGACCTAATGTTAATATGATTCAAAATTATTTGTTAAACCAACAGTTTATAAATGAGTTCATTGAATAAGTTTCCAACTCCTTATTCCACTGTCAATCATCTATTTGTTTCTTTCCCCAAGACATTAAGGAACTCAGTTTATGAAAAACTTACCATATCATTGATCTTAGCATGTCAATTATTCCCAAAACATAGTACCCAAAGGAATCTGGCAGTAGAACTGGCAGTCATTTTTGTGAGAGTGAACTTACATCACACTTGTCTGTATACACTGCATTTCATCTGAATCATCTCACCGTCAAAGGAAATATTCCTAGCTTTACAAAAATCAGAAAAACAGGAGTAGTTCAGACCCATGTTCCAATATATGTTACAATTCTAATATTGGCATGGATCATGTTTTGGGAAAGCAGCTTGGTTCATTATGAGTAGCACTTGGAAAATTTTAAGATTAAATTTATGGCTATTCTGTACAACATCTATTTTTTTTTAAAGTAGGTTTGTGCAGAGCAGCTTGGATTTGTCTCACCAAAGAGCTTTGTGTCTTTTTTCTTCTCTGAGTGAAAGTGATGATGTAATTTGCTTTGAGTTGCTCAGGTGCTTTACCTGCCTCAGTGTATATTTGCAACACTAGAATAGTCAGACAAAGCTAAGTAAGAGGGCTTCTTCATTTTTCTCTTAGAAACAAGACATTTGTATTGCTTCATAAAGCAACTACAAGAAAACACTTTGCTTGATACTTATAAATGTGATGCACCTTCCTGAAGATCTGTATAGCCCTGTTAAACAGTGAATTAATTTTTACATTCTGAGATTCATGATTTATAGTTTCCTCTTCAAATGATGATTGTGTCTCTGTGTTTGTGTGTGTGCATGCGTGTGTGTGTGAGAGACAGAAAGAGAGACATAGTGATAAGAATCAGACAGAGACAGAGAGGGAGCAAAGAAGCAAGCAAGCAAGAAAATGAGAAAGAAAAAGAAAAAGACATTTCTACTTTTCTCATATTGGAGATATACCAAATTAATTATCTTGACAAAGTGGATCTTTGAATACATCCTCTCCAGCAGCCTCCATCCAGCGATAAGCAAGGACTAACACCAGACAAACAATCAAGCAGAAAACAATATCCTAATCAAGGAACTACCAAGGAGAAAATCACACCCCTACCAATACTGGAAAAGCAAGCTACTATATAAAAACAGGGAGCAAACCTTACTCTGACTAGCACTGATGGTGTTACTTAGTTGGGTAATAAAAGCAAACAACCAAGCTCAGAAAACACCATAGATTCTACCGTTACACCTGAGCTACATATATTCTCTTCTGTTGGTATCATCACAGTCCCCAGCTCCGATATAGGCTAATTTGTATACCTTCTTTAAGAAGTGTTGAAACTGGCATTACATAATAGAAAATTATGTTGAATTTTTGCTTATAAAATTTAAGTTGATTAATGGCATGTTCAAAGCAGAAAACACATTACAGCCTCAGTTATTGTCACTGCGTGTTTTTTTAGTTTTGCCAGCTTCGCTCATTTCTATCTGTACATTTTCCCCTGCTCTCTGCATCTGTGTTATTATCTTATCATGTAACCATAGTGAATCCAGCTATGTCCTGCTATGTTATGGTTTCAGACTGTTTTGTGCGCATGCCTAAAAAAGTTTCTCACAGTTACTTTCCTTACTTTTCTCTTCTGCCTGATGAGAGAATGTAGTCAGTTTAGGTCTTTTGTTTTCTCATTAAAGGTTTTACCATAGAATATGCCTTGGATTTCCTTTCTTTGATATTCACCATGCAAATGAATTGTTCCGTGACAGTTATATTCTGTTTACTGAAAAGTGCTATATAAAATGGTTTATCCTGCTCTTGGTTTGGTAACTTTAGGCAATGTCATTCAAAGAAATCAATATCAATACTTTTTTAAAAAGTTGGAGGTTACTCTGATTTGATAACTGACATTTTTATGTCTTTATCCAGGAGAAAAATTAGTCTTTTATTAAACATTAGCTCAGTTGTTTGTTTATGGCTTAACTATTTGGTCCCATGGTTATTTTTGCCCTTTATTTTTGAAGTTGTGCTTTACATTTTCAGTTTGGCTTAAACCTTCCTGAGAAATCCCAATGAGGATATAGAAGAAATGGTATCCAAATTATAAACTTAAGAACTGGGTCATGATAATATTTCATAATGGCATGATAATATTTTATATTGGCAGTATGTGCTTTTCCCTGCTGTTTTCATTTTATCCCGTTGTGTTTAGTTAGAGAAAACATGAGTTTCTGCTATCCAGAATTATGGCTTTTTAACAAGAAGAAAAGGAATCTAACACATTGGGGTTGGGACAGGTCATCAAGCATTACTGTCATTCAAATGGAAAACAGAAAGCTTTATGAAGTGGAATAAGCTCATACATCATCAAAACCGTGACATGAGATGTTTGTTCAAGCATTGCAATAAATATATAAATAAGTAGACAAATAAATAAATACAATGACACAGAACTGAAAATTAAGTAAGAAGGAAGGGAAAGGAATTTTTCTTCCAAAGGAAATGTTTTTTTTAACACTAATTGCTGCACCGTGACATTAATATGATGACATTTGCAGAAACAATAGATTACATCTGTGATCATTCTGTTTATTGGAACTAGGAATCAAGTTGATCCTTAAAATCTGTTATATCAACTATATCATATTGCATACAGTACATAACAAGTATTTATCTTGTTGCTGTGGCACTCAATTGGGAATGGAAAGATTTGGGGAGCATGTGGGCAGAAGGTTGGAGACAGACTATAGCTGCTAATAAGTATATTCAATAATGAGCTTGAGGAGCAAGATAAACTTCCCCTGGTTAAAGTTGATTATTTCTATGCCATTTGTATATATTTAAGATGGAATAAGACATTATCCGATTACATTTAATACAAGAAGGAATATATAATTTGAATATTAGATTATTCCTCTATATTCAGGGCAAAGTACTTTGGGGTTAACAAATACTATTTCTAAATGCATTTTTCTGATTATTTTCGATCGAGTCACATTTGATGTTTGCATAGGTATGAGTGTGTGTGAATGTCTGTTTATATGTGTTTGTGTGTGAGAGAGAGAGAAACTCTGAAAGTTATTCTTTTTTTATCCCCACATCTATTTTTTTGAGACTCTTTTCATGATGAAATAAGAAATAATTTCCACTTGACTGTCTAATTTGTGCTGAATATTTTTAGACATCTGATATTATCTTAATTGCAATACATGGATAATAATCAGGTATCATTTGTGGTTGGCTGACTAAGGCTGGGTCAGTTTGATTCAACATAAAAATATTAAGAAAAAAAATACAAATTGTTACTAAAGTTATTTATAGGAAGGAAGGATGGAAATTTCTACGTGTATTCTTGGAAATAATTTTAAAACCATTTTGTAAACATGAAGTCTCTGTAAATATGTTCTTACATCAACATAGAAAATCCATTTCATCTATTTATGTGTACAGTATGTTGAAATAATAAGGGTTTTATTTACTTTTAATAAGCTTATTTGCTGTTTGTATTATGTTCATATATGTCCATTTGTACTCTATTTTTTCTGTTTCACATATCCTATTTTTCTCTCTCAAAGATGCTTCAATATGGATGTTTGAAATTACATTTTTTTCAAATAATTTTCTAAAGCTATTCTTTCTAAAAATGTATATTTTAAAATAAATTGGAAGATGTTTGACTCAGAGATGTGCAAGACCAAAAAGATAATGCTTAACCAAATGCTTCACCCTTCACGTTAATCTGAGAGGGGTATATAATGACAGCTTCACATATCCAAAGTTGAAAATCCTAAATTTATAAGAATCTCATAATGCAAGACAGCATCAGCAATAAAATAATTACAGAAGAGTAATAACACTTACCCCTTCATGGATTACTGCCTTGTCATGGTGAAGGGGCTTGCATAATTCAATGAAGCTATGAGCTATGCCGTGCAGGGCCACCCAAGACGGACAGGTCATAGCAGACAGTTCTGACAAAATATGATCCACTAGAGAAGGAAATGACAACCCACTCTAGTATCTTTGCCATGAAAACCCAATGGACAGTAGCAAAAAGCAAAAATATATGATACTGGAAGATAGTCCCCTCAGGTCAGAAGGCGCCCAATATGCTACTGGGGAAGAGCAGAGGGCTAGTACTAGTAGAGCCAGAAAGAATGAAGCGACTGGGCCAAAGCCGAAAGGACGCTCAGCTGTGGATATGTCTGGTGGTGAAAGGAAAGGCCGATGCTGTAAAGATTTTTTCTCCATAGGAACCTGGAATGTAAGATCCATGAATCAAGGAAAGCTGGACGTGGTCAAACAAGAGATGACAAGACTGAACATCGACATCTTAGGTATCAGCGAACTAAAATGGACAGGAATGGGTGAATTTAATTCAGATGACCATCAGGTATACTACTGCGGGAAAGAATCCCTCAGAAGTAATGGAGTAGCCTTCATAGTCTTTAAAAGAGTAGGAAAAGCAATACTGGGATACAATCCTCAAAATGACAGAATGATCTCAGTTTGAATCCAAAGCAAACCATTCAATATCACAGTAGTCCAAGTCTATGCCATGAGGGTTCTCATGACCCTCCTGTCCTTTAAACAAGTTTTCTTAGATACAGAGGTAGGGATTAGATGCCCAGGTTGAGGGTGGGTTTCATCAATTTCATGGTGTTTTTAGTCTCTGGGTTTTCACCTTTTTTTGCTTTTTACTCTTTTGTTTTTTTTACTTCTTTACTGCCCTGAGTTGCTAAAAGCTGGTTACAAATACGATTTATAAATATAAATCCATCCATCCATATTATTTCACACTTTCTTCATTTTAGTAGTCTCAGCTGTTTCCCTTCATGGTGGTAGGGGACTCATTTAAGTTTGCCAACAACTGTCATGCCACTTTTGACCCAGATATTTTAAGAATTGGTTGGTATTAGGATTAAAAAATAAATAAATGTAGCTTAGAAGAATTAATTACTGACCAAGTTTTATAAATCTAGAAGGCAAAACAGAAAACAAAAATTCAGTGTCTTTTTAAAAATGAAAACAATCCAACACTTATCCATTCTTCTAATACCTGAGCCCAATGGGCTCCATGGTTTTCCGCGGAGCTCTGGGAGATGAAGCGTCGGAGACGGGGCCTAGAGAGCGTTTGGAGGTCCACCCGATCTGAATCCGACCGATTGCGACTAAGAACCCATATTAGGTCTTATCTCGCTGCGATGAGGGTAGCGAGATCTAATTATTTCGCTGCCCTCATCGCGTCCGCAGATAATCGCCCGGCCGCCCTGTTTAGGGTGACCCGCTCCCTCCTCAACCAGGAGGTCAGTGAGGATCCCTTGCAGGGGCGTGCCGAGGAATTTAGTCAACATCTGTCGGACAAAATCGCTCGGATTCGGACCGGTTTGGACTCCGACTGGGCAGTATCGGATGATCAGGACACGAGTGATCTTGTCGATGTCATCTGGGAGGAGTTCGATCCTGTGACTCCGGAGGAAGTGGACAGGATCATGGGGAGGCTGAGCTCCACCACATGTTTATTGGACCCGTGCCCTTCCTGGCTGGTTTATGCAGCCCGGGAGGGGACACGAAGCTGGTTCCAGGCGGTTATAGCTGCTTCTTTGAGTGAGGGCAGTTTTCCCGCCGCCTTGAAGGAGGCGGTGGTGAGACCTCTCCTCAAGAAGCCTACCTTGGATCCGGCTGTTTTGAATAACTTTCGTCCGGTCTCCAACCTTCGCTTCCTTGCGAAGGTTGTTGAGAGTGTGGTGGCACATCAGCTCCCTCTGGTCCTGGATGAAGCGGATTATCTAGACCCGTACCAATCGGGCTTCAGGCCTGGGTACAGCACGGAGATGGCATTGGTCGCGCTGGTGAATGATCTCTGGAGGGCTCGGGACAGAGGATACTCCTCTGTTCTAGTCCTATTAGACCTCTCAGCGGCTTTCGATACCATCGACCATGGTATCTTGCTGCGGCGTCTCAGGGGATTGGGAGTGGGAGGCACGGTTCTTCAGTGGTTCTCCTCCTATCTCCTGGGACGTTCGCAGTCGGTGTTGACGGGGGGGCAGAGGTCGACCGCGAGGCCTCTCGCTTGTGGAGTCCCTCAGGGGTCGGTCCTCTCGCCCCTTCTGTTCAACATCTACATGAAGCCGCTGGGTGAGATCATTCGTGGTTTTGGAGTTGGGTATCATCAGTATGCTGATGATACCCAACTTTTCATTTCGACCCCAAACCACCCCAGTGATGCCCTCGACGTGATGTCCCGGTGCCTGGAGGCGGTCCGGGTCTGGATGGGGAGGAACAGGCTTCGTCTCAACCCCGACAAGACGGAGTGGCTGTGCGTACCGGCATCCCGGGATATTCAGGATATCCCACCCCTCATTATGGGGGGTGAGTCATTACCTCCTGTAGATAGGGCTCGCAACTTGGGAGTCCTCCTAGATTCACAGCTCTCTTTAGAAGACCATATTGTAGCTGTAACTAGGGGGGCGTTCGCCCAGGTTCACCTGGTGCGCCAGTTGCGGCCCTATCTAGACCGGGATGCCTTGCGCACGGTCACTCATGCGCTCGTGACCTCTCGTCTTGATTACTGCAACGCTCTCTACATGGGGCTACCCTTGAAGACCACTCGGAGGCTCCAGCTGGCACAGAATGCAGCCGCGAGAGTTGTGTCGGGGGTCTCCCGATACTCCCGTGTTACACCTTTGCTCCGCGAGCTGCATTGGTTGCCAGTTGTCTTCCGGGTGAGGTTCAAGGTGTTGGTAATGACCTACAAAGCCCTCCATGGCATGGGTCCAGAATACCTTGGGGAGCACCTGCAGCCGGTGTCAACTTCCCTCCACCCAGTACGCTCCCACAGAGAGGGCCTCCTCAGGGTGCCACCGGTCAAAGAATGCCGACTGGTGGCCCCCAGGGGGAGAGCGTTCTCTGTGGGTGCACCGGACTTATGGAACCATCTTCCGGTAGAGCTCCGGATGGCGCCCGACCTCCGCTCCTTCCGGCGCGACCTTAAAACCCATCTCTTTAAGGAAGCGGGCCTGGCCTGATGGGATGGGGTGGGTTTGTTATTATGACTTTAATTTTAAATTTGTACTATTTGTACTATGGGCATTGTTTAATCATGTTTTAATAATTTTAACTTTTGTATTTGTCTTTTACGTATTGCCCTGTTAACCGCCCTGAGTCTCTTGAGAGAAGGGCGGTATATAAATTAAATAAATAATAATAATAATAATAATAGTTTAGGGCTTCATTGAATTTAAAGAAAGAAAAAGTTTGATTTAACTTTGCCTTGAGCTGAACTAAACAACCAAGCAGAATTCTGCTTTTCCAAAACTGAATGTTCACATTAAAATAATTATGTGGGCCTAGAAGAGCAGCCTTTTACATGTTCATTAAAAGATAATTTCCCATTAAATTAATTAACAAAACCTTGCCTGTTGTTTTGTGCACACAGATATAAAAGAATTTCCTTGTTTAAAAAGATTACCAAATATACTAATAGTTTACAATATTACTTATGTAACATGTTATTTTATGGTGGTGTTGTCTATCCCACTTTCTTTCAATTCTGTCAGAATGTTATGGAAATGAAAATGGTTTGATTTAAAATAAATTATGTTCGGATTTAGAAGTTCAGAAACTTCCAAATAGTTAATTAAAATTAATTATGTGACTGGTATGTTAATTAAATAAATCTCTAAAATTAAAGCATCTTATAAGAGTTTTAAATCACCTTAAAAATCTCTAACATTTAGCTATCAAATTTAAGCACTTAAACAACACAATGTACTATATTTAATAGTAGGATGTCTTATCTTGTGTTCCCTTTATTTTTTTGAGCAGTATATATATAAGAGACGCGGTGGCTCAGTGGGTTAGGATGCTGAGCTGGGACGAGTAACAGGTGCTCACTCTGTTATGCGGCACTCGGGATTCGACCCGCCAAACTGCCAACCTTCTGATCGACAAGCTTAGCGTCCTAACCCACTGAGCTACCGTGTCCCCTATAGCACATGGTACCTTCTTATAATTCCCCCCCACAAACCTTTATTTTAATTTGCAAGGTGAGGAAAAGCAAGCACTTCTTTTCCTTTTCAGGAAAGTAAAGAATTCAGGCAACTAAGCTGGATCTTCCTCCCCCTTTTCTGACTTCCTACAATCTTTCTGATAAGTGGCAGCAAAGAACTAACACAAAGACTTCATTGATGGTCAAGAATTTTGAAGTTCCGTTGCTTCTCTTGCGGGTATTTGTGCAACCTACAGTTTTGATTAAAGGTGTGAATTTATAAATTCTCTTCCTTCTTATACTTGGTTATACTAGGTTGCATTCTCCCTCGTGCTGTGAGGAAAGGGCTTTCAGCTTTCAATGGGATAAAAATATCCATCAGTGTCTCCACCCCCTCCTTCCTGTTGCGTTCAAGCCACAACTGAAGACAACTCTTGAGCAGTCTTCTCCAGAAACCACTTTTAAACCAACATATTTTCAGCTGTTTAAAACTGCCTGGATCAGCAGGCATTTTTATTTTATTTTATTTTATTTTATTTTTGCTTTCTTCCTCCTTACCAGCAACCTCACTTTAAATCTCTAGTTTTCTTCTTGCCCTTTGCCAGTCCAGGACAATCCCACAAGAAGAAAATTTATACATCAGTGTGAAAGTTTGTTATCTCTTCTACTCCCAGCTTCTACTATTAACGTGTGTGTGTGTGTGTGTGTGTGTGTGTGTGTGTGTGTGCGTGCTTGCCAGCTGACATGACATGATGGCAAACAGCCCTGGGCTATAATATGCTGTCACACTATTCTGTATGAGAGACAATGAATGGCTAAAGATGACAGTATCTTATCTTCCTTGACATGTTATAATCCTTATTTTATGTGGTTCTAAAATCTGTGAAAGTGACTCCAGCAATAGCAGAGGTTCTCATCTGTAGATGGTTGCTTTGCATATGTAGGAGAATAATGCTTTTTTTTAATGTAAAAAATTGAAAGCCCTCCCTGTTCACTGCAAGAATGTTAAAGAACTTTTCTCTTTCCAGTTAGTAAAGTCAGGTATCATATTTAACTTAGACAGAACATTTTGAAATGAGAGAAGAAAAAAAGGGAAATAGAGGCAGATTTAGGATAAAACAAGTTTTCAGGTAATCCTCGACTTACGGCAATTGAGCCCCAAATTTCTGTTGTTGAGTGAGACATTTGTTAAGCAAGTTTTGCCCCATTTAAGACCCTTTTTTGCCAAAGTTAAGTGAATCACTGCAGTTGTTAAGTTAATCACATGGTTGCTAAGTCAATTTAGCTTCCCCATTGACTTTCTTCCTCAGAAAATCACAAAAGGGAATTTACACGCCCTCAGGACGCTGCAACCGTCGTAAATATGAGTCTGTTGCCAAGTATCTGAATTTCGATCACATGACTCTGGGGATGCTGCAAAAGTTGTAAGTGTGAAAAACAGCGGTAAGTCCATTTTTCTTTATGAGTTCACGGTAATCTAACCCTAACCCTAAGTGGAATTTTCCTCCTATGGGATTTTACCATGTATTTTACCAGGAAACATAGAAAGGGCAGCTTAGAAAAGTAATTGCCCTCCTAACCATCCCCAAGCACTGAGAATTCATTGGTGATGTCCATTTTTCTCTATGGGTTGATGGTGACCTAACCCTAACCCTAAGGGGAATGTTCCTCTTATTGGATTATCCCATGTATTTTACCAGGGAACATAGATAGGGCAGGCTAGAAAAGTAAGTGCCCTCCTAACCATACCCAAGTACTCTGAATTCATTGTCGATGTCCATTTTTCTTTATGAGTTCATGGTGGCCTAACCCTAACCCTAAGTGGAATTTTCCTCCTATCAGATTTCCCTATGTATTTTACCAGGAAACATAGATAGGGCAGCTTAGAAAAACAAGTGCCGTCCTAACCTAACCCTGATGGGGGATGGGTTTGGATTTTATTGTTGTTTTAAATGTATTTTAATCTATTGTTGCAACTTGGGCATCTTGTTTAATTCCTTTTTAATTTTTGTATTTTGTATTTTTATATGTTTGCCCTGTTCACCACCCTGAGTCCTCCGGGAGAAGGGCAGTATACAAATAAAATTAATAATAATAATAATAATAATAATAATAATAATAATAATAATAATAATAATAATAATAATAATAATAATAATAATAGCCATACCCAAGCACTCCAAGTTTGTTGGCAATGTCCATTTTTATCTATGGATTCATAGTGACCTAACCCTAAGTGGAATTTTCCTCTTAGGGGATTATCACATGTATTTTACCAGGAAACCTAAATAGGGCAGGGGAGAAAAGTAAGTGCCCTCCTAACCATACCCAAGCACTCCAAATTCATTGTTGATGTCCATTTTTCTTTATGAGTTCATGGTGACCTAACCCTAACCCTATGTGGCATTTTCCTCCAATGCAATTTCCCTATCTATTTTAACAGGAAACAAAGATAGGGCAGGCTAGAAAAGTAAGTGCCCTCCTAACCATACCCAAGCACTCCGAATTCATTGTCAATGTCCATTTTTCTTTATGAGTTCATGGTGACCTAAGTCTAACCCTAACTGGATTTCCCTATGTATTTTTTCCAGAAAACCTAGATAGGGTAGGGGAGAAAAGTAAGTGCCCTCCTAACCATACCCAACCATTCCAAATTCATTGTCGATGTTCATTTTTCTCTCTGAGTTCATGGTGACCTAACCCTAACCCTATGTGGAATTTTCCTCCACTGTGATTTCCCTATGTATTTTACCAGGAAACATAGATATGTCTGGCTTAAAAAGTGAGTGTCCTCCTGGCCATACCCAAGCACTCCGAATTTGTTAGTTGTTTCCATTTTTCTCTTTGGGTTCATGGTGACCTAATCCTAACCCTAAGTGGAATTTTCCTCCTATGGGATTTTCCCATTTATTTTACCAGGAAACATAGATAGGGTAGGCTTTAAAAGTCAGTGCCTTTCTAACCATACACAAGCACTCCGAATTTGTTGGCAATGTCCATTTTGGTCTCCGAGTTCATGGTGACCTAACTCTAACCCTAAGTCCATGGTGTAGACCCTATGGGACATGTGCCACAGGTTGTATGCAAAGCCCTCTCTGTGGGCACGTGTGTTGTTGCCCCAGTCCTAGGCCTTGAGCTGGTTTTTATAAAACCTTTTCGCTTTAGGCCTCCACTGCCATGTGCAAAAAAAAGAAAAGGTTGAATCAATCAATCAATTTCAACTTGTCGTGGGAAAGAAAAAGATCTCGCAAAATTGGAATTAATTGATTGAACGTTTTAGTCCCTCCCAATCTGCCATTACCACCGTAGCCCCACCTTCCCAATGGGCCATGCCTACTCAATTGGACACACCCACCCAATGGGCCATGCCTACCTGGCACTCAATGATATATAAGTGGGTTTTGGGTCATAGTTTGGGCACTCAGTCTCTAAACGTTTTTCCATCATTGATATATACTATTTAACTGTCTTTGAATAATTCTGATATTGAAAGAATCACAGCAGCTATTGCAGTTGACTGCTTTTAGAGATTTATTTTTACTTCATGTTATTAATGAGTAGATACTACAGAGAAATCTGTTTTACAAAGGCTCATAGAAGTAACATTACTTCACAACCAAATGTACTTTATCGAGGGGAGGGAGAAGATGGAAAATATACCAAATTTGGAATGATGTGTCTATGCTTGTGTGTGTTTTGTGGTTTGGAGATATGTACATGAGATAAAGCTAACCCACCACAAGATGGCAGCTAAAGCCAGCAAACATTTGAAATTTAGCAAGTTAAATACATCAGTTGCAAAACTGTGTATTGTAAGAATTCTTCAAGGGGAGATCAGTTCTTCAGAATACAATATTTCATTTGATTGGAAAGTGAATAGCCTTGCTGCTCTCTATATAGGGACGAAACTGTCTTCAATGTTCTTAAAATGATAAAGAACAAGGGATATCTGTTTTGAATCTCCCCTTGGAGTTTTCCCATCTGTTTTTCATGTAAATGGCACCTCACAGAATATCATAAACAATCTTCACTCTTAAGTGTTACAGGCAGGGAGGAAGCTCAGTAGGGACAAATATAACAAAATGAGGCTTCTTAGAGTAACAAATTAGTGGGTTAAGTGAAAGCCTCAAGGATATGGCTCATTTTATGAAGGAATTTGAAAGAGTCAGCTATAACAGCAAACTGCTGTAGTCTGAACAGATGTTGTGAGAAGGTATTCTATCTATGAGAGTGGCAAAAGCAAAGGGAGAAAAGATCAAAGAACAACTACACAACTGAAGAAGAAGAATGTAAAAAGTAGACATCTCAGCCATTGTAGTATTACCAGATGAGGTCAGAAATACAAAGTTTCAATTAAGGGAGAATGCTTCCTATCTGATAATTAATTAAGACTGGTTGGGGAAAGTTTATTTTTACTTTCCTCAGACTCTTGCCCCACAACTCTGCTCTTCTCTCTCATCTTCTGGTAGGTTCCACATTCGCCTTATTAATTGCTGACTACTGTGGAAAAAAAATCCACCCTACATTCTTTTCTATCACAACACAAAAGGATGCCCATTTGTGATAGCTTCGCTATCTGTTACTAAAGAAGTCTTTGTTTGCTTATCCATAAAATTCAGTGATTACTATTGGTACTGTTTTTTTTTTCCTTTTTTGCTGCAATTGTTCTACTACTAGTTGCAGGTCTTCCTACCTTTTTTTCCCCCCAATTCTTACTCTTCTACATTACTCATTCCACGTACTACCATGTCCATTATGGAGACTTTTTTTTTTTTTTTGCATTTCTTAAGTTGTTAAGCCTGAGGTGGTGTTACTAATAATGTTTATTCTCTTTCTTATGATAAAAAAGAACATCTAAGATTTTATTTTTATTATATATGTCTATTTATACATTCTGATTATACAGGTCATTATGATATATGCATCAGATTTCCCTTTCAATCTCTTATCTAGGGCTACCACATTTGGACTGCAAAAATCCATATGATCACACGATGGCAATAGAGTTTATTGAGTCTTTAGGACTAGTTCTTTGTAGCCCTGTTAATATATGTAGAAAACATGGAATTTTGCCAGATATTTCTCATAAATATGGCCTATTTTTAGCATCGATTCAAAATTGTTATACAATTTGTTGATGGCTCAGATCCCTTATTGAAACATATATCTCCATAGTTGTGACAATACAAATCTGACTTCTTGTAATTTCTCACTCTCTCTTCTTTTTTTGCGTTATTAGTGTCTCACTGAAATTTCAATGAGCCTTGACACTGGGTTAACAAGCCTTTGCTGTTAGAAGCTTTTCAAGATAAACTTGCTAAAGCACTTTCAGTTTGCCTTGGATAATGGTAGTCAGCTAAACCATTAAGGTAATTACGAAGAGAAGGATGTGAACTGAGGTACTTTGTCAGTGCAAGGAAGTGTAGATCTAACTTAATTGAATTTCCTGAATAAAAAAATATATTACCTAAGACGTCAAGCTGAATTTTAAGCAGCCCAGTAAGCCTTTGTAGAAGACTCATTATATGGAAAACACTGAGTAAAAACAAAATGATTTCAATATGCTGGATCTAAAAACATAACATAGTATAGAAGCAGTGTACCTTTAAGGTGTAACTATTAAACCATGGAAAATATAAATACAAAAGCTACCCAAGTGTCTCACTTATAATCCCCAAGTTTTCAAATAATTCATGGCCCTGTTGCCTTATAATAGGCATGTAATAGAATGAAAATAATCTTTGCAGCAATGTATTTTTTTTCTAAATAAATGCATCCCTTGAATCAGATTATAGGTTGAGATTGATTGGTAATGTCTGAACAGATGAAAGGCTTTAGGATTTTCAAGGTTTTAAGCAATTTGTGGCAGCTGAGCCAATTCTTTTCTATTGGCACTTAGCTGGGAAATGCCAGGGGCTAAAGCTAGTTATGGTACCACTGTCTTTCACTGTCTTCCTCAAGCCAACATCATATGGGCAGGAAAGAAAGATGGTGCAACACCAATTATAGTTTTACTCCTTCCTTTATTTCTCTTATATTAACAAGGTCTTCTCCTATTTTCAACTTAAACAAGAAAGTAAGAGACAAAAACACTACAAGATGTTAGTGAAAATATTAGTAAAAACAATATACCAAGATAATATCTTTACTGAAAAATATGGGGGGAAAAACTTAATAAAGATTGTGTGTTGTTATAATTACACTAATATCATTCTTAACACAACAAGACTCCAAATATCAATAGAATACTTACACACATGTACAAATACACATCTTTGATGCTATTTTCTTATCTGTTTTTAATAAAATATTTCTAAAAGGGATGTGGAATGATTTGGATACTTTTTCTAGCAGTGTCTCTAATCCCATATCAAAACAGGTGGACAAAGAAATTCTCAATTACCTGTCTATTCAGCAACTGGTGAATAGTGATTCACAATTTTATCAAAATCTATATGATCATCTTTTATCTTTATACTAGTAGATTTGATTGCAGCTCTCAAAGATGAGAGAATTATGACTGAACACTGCATAACTTATAATTCAGATAAATAGCCCATACTTAGAACTAGTTATTATTCAGAAAGAATAGCATTATCCATCCATAAATAACCAATGTTTACAATTTTCTAAACATTTAAATTTAGAGCCTACAGGTCCAATTAATTTTCCATTAATTAATTTTGGAGCTATCAAACAGAAGCTTTGCTTTTAGTGCATTAGATATGAAACCAATTACTAGATCTATAAATCACCATATAAATATTTCAGAGTTGTTTCTCTTTTCTCTTAAAGGTTACCATATATTTTATTTTTGATGAAAATATCTATGTTTCTGTTGTTTCTCTTTTCTCTTAAGCTTACCATACATTTTATTTTTGATGAAAAAATCTATGTTTCTCTTATTAGGATTGATACTCAACATATAAATCACTGAGAGCTTCACAGATGTTCAAATTAATTGGACATCTGTAAAAAGAGATACATCAGGATTCTGATAACAAGTTCTGCCACTTATGTACATTCGTTGGGAAAATATAGTTCTACTAAATCTTCAGACATAAGAATTGTAGATAGGCCAACTAGAAAAAAACCATTTCTGTCTAAGAAAAGGCTAGCTTGAATATATTTCTTCAATTCATGGAGTTGACAGTGGAAATTGTCCCTCATCTCTCATTATACATACACATGAACTGATTGTATTTATTTCTAAAATGGTCCTGTTGTATAAATTAACCTCATTCATGAAAATTGCCTATTATATCTGTAACATGGAACCACAGTATTTTATCTGGGCTTTTGAATGGTAATGATACGTTCCATGATATTGGTGGCTCATAGCAGGGATCAGAAAACTTACCAGTAAATAACCTTAATATTAAGAATATGTGAACAATACTAGGTGTTACATGCATGAAAACAGTTCAAGTATTAGTCTTGAGCTATTTTAAGATGTAGGTATTAAGGATAGTTGGAATCTTTTAGAAGATACAAAATGAATTATCTTTTTATGTTTCCTGAATAGTGCAAGCATTCCCACAATTGCATTTTGTGCCAGTTGCAGCTTCTGGACTACCTTTATGGGAAGTTCCATATAATATCCAATGCAGTACTTTCATTTGGAAATAATGCAGCTCCAGATATAGAATACAAACCGAAGTTCCTTAAAAACATTCCTGAGACTTATCAGATAATATGTATCTATGAGTACTCTCAAGTTGTATATCTGTTTCTTTCAAGGAAATACATCCCTAGCCAGATCTGAAGGTTCTGAAAAATCATAGAAACATCATCTTTTCCAGTTTAAATTTTAGGGTTTTTTTATTCATCCTTTCAATAAATAATATGATGATTAACATTCAGGTGAAATACCTTGCCCACAGCAATTAGAGAAAGCACAACAGCTATTAGATGAAATATGGGATTTTTCCAGATCATTATTTTGAAAAAAAATATGGTACTGGTATACACTTTAAGGAGTCTTTTAAGCCAGACAAGATTTCATCAGACTTTTATTAAATTATCTAGCCCTTTCTATAACTCAGTAAGGGACATTTGAGGATACAGAAAATTTATCTACTAGTTAAGATAAAAAAAATGAATTAATATCAAACCAATGCTGCTGTTTTTAAATAATTCCTTTGCAATTCTGGGTGGCATACAAAAATACAATGAAACAATTGTTAGGTTGTTATTAAAAGCAATATGCATTAAAATCTAAGGCAATAAATACTTAAGTTTGAAATATTAAAAAGTTGAATGTTTCTAGCCATATCCATGATAGATGGATGGATGGATGGAGAAAGAGAGAGAGAGGCAGAGAGACAGACAGATAAGAAAGAGGGGGATTGTTTCAACTCTAATGGCATTTATACTTTAACGTAGGCTTGCTATGAAAAAAGCAAATTAACTTGATATCAAACAATACAATAGTATATCTAATGGGTTCCCAACTGAACTAAGAGAACAGGACAGATTATACAGGATTGAAGTCATGTTAAATTTCTTTGAATTAAGATATAAGCGGTTTTATACACCATAATGAACATCCTGATTTGCGTCAGGAAACAACTGGAAACTAGTGCAAGAGTTTCAACACATGAGTTGATCAAAAACATACCTGAAAACCATAGAAACCACACTATGTATCTAACAACATGAAGAGAGGGGAAGATTGTTTCGTAGGAAAGGTGCTATAATAGGATCTAGAAATATAGAAGTAGAAGCAGAAATATGAGAGCAGAAAAAACTACCAGGCCTGATCTCGTTCAAGCGTTCTAACACAATACTCTCATCCGCAATATCAAGAGCTACCTAAGAGTTACCCTTCTCTTGCTCCTCTATTGGGCTGCTCAGCTCTCACTGTGCAAATGCAGGCTGGAGGCCAATAAAGCCAACCATTATGATACAGCAGAAGTATTACATTTGCCTTGAAGGTATATGGCAAACATCCTATACCACTCTATTAGGAATCTGTATATCCTACAGAAATTCAAGTAATCCAAAACCTAGAAATCGTTTCACTGGACAGCAATGCAGTATAGTAAAGTATTGTTTTCCTGTTATTGCTGTTACATAGTAGGCTTAATAATGAGCACTTGTTTATGTTCCAACTGATCTTCTTTCTTTATTAGTGTTCTAGACACCTCCGAAACTAGTTTGTTAGGCCCAGCATAAACATACTATACCAAGGAGCTAGATACAGGCTTTGCTTAGTGGTAGAGAATACAACCAGTTTGATCTGACATAAAAACAACTATGCTGCACAAAAACAACTATTTCAACTGCTCCCCCAAAAAAGTTTAATTGGACTTCCCTCAGAAGTCACTTATAAAATATTCCTGTTCAGTACACATTTTCTGCATTAGCCAAGACCTATTTTACATTCTTATCAGAGTAAGAAATCATATTTTCAGTTTTCTGGAAGGCAACATTCTGTTTCTAAAGCATGTATCACAATTATTCTTTGTGCCCTTCTAATCCTTCAAGCTTCTGTGATTTATAGTTTAATATAAAAGCACAAATTTAGAATACTTAAATACTTTATGAAATTAGGACATGTTTGCCTAGATAATCATCAACTGATAAAGGCCTTGAATATAAGATGAAACATTGTGCTGTACTGATGATGGGCAAGGAACAAGAAACTAATTGAAAGCCTAAGTACAATTTGGGTTTCAAAATTATTCCAGCAAGATTATTTGCATCTGAAACACTTTTCCATTATTTATCTGTTCTTGCAATTTTTAGCAAACAGAAATCTAATAAAAGAGCCAAAAAATCATATTAAATGGAAGTTTTGTTGAAATTTTTAGTCTATAATTCAAGTGTTCATGCTTGGATACGTTTGTTTTCCAGCATTAGGTTGGAAAATGAATTCCATATGTCCAAAATATTTAACAAAATGTGAAAAATTGCAACTAATAAATTTAATAATACACATGATAGTCGAAGGCAGGGGTTCCTGACCACTGTTCTGTGGACTGGTACCAGGCTATGGCATTCCAGAAACTGGACTGCACAAACAAGTGAAGCCCCAACTGCGGGATGCATGCAGCATGAGAAACCATGCCCTCTCCAGTCCACGGAAAAACATTTCTCCATGGAACAAGTTCCTGGTGCTCAAAAGGTTGGGGGCTGCTGGTCTAAGGTACAGTATCCATGAACAAGATTCTGTTGGAGTGTTTGTATAAGCAGAACTGCTTATCACACATGCAATTAGCCTACTACCAAAGAAAGCACCAGCCTTAATTATAACCTGTATGCTCAAAATGCTCTGGACCCCAAATGAATCCCAGTGGATCATTCCAGTCATCCAGGGGTCTGTTTGCCCTCTGATCCATCGGTATTTCATCATAGGCTGAATCCATCCATCATTGCTTGAAAATGCCCAGTAGATGCTATTATACTTCCAACTGTGCCCACATGCCGAAAATGATTGTTGAATCACTGGTATAAACTTTTGTGAATCACAAGCCAGTTCACCATAAATAAGGAATAGGTAAAGGTAAAGGTTCCCCCGCACATGCGTGCTAGTCGTTTCCGACTCTAGGGGCCGGTGCTCATCTCCGTTTCAAAGCTGAAGAGCCAGCGCTTGTCCGAGGACGTCTCCGTGGTCATGTGGCTGGCATGACTAGATGCCAAAGGCGCACGGAACACTGTTACCTTCCCACCGGAATGCTCCCTATTTTTATACTTGCATTTTTACATGCTTTCGAACTGCTAGGTTGGCAGAAGCTGGGACAAGTAACAGGCGCTCACTCTGTTATGCAGCACTCGGGATTCAACCCGCCAAACTGCCGACCTTCTGATCGACAAGCTCAGCGTCTTAACGAAATACAGATGCTGAGGGGTAAACAAGAGAAAACAGAAATGGTAAAAGGAAAGGTAAGAAGTTGCCTCACGAGTGACTAAACCAATTACTGTGCTGCATAAGTTTTGCACTGAGTATACCTAGTTGACATATGCAATAAGTGATAAGAAACACTGACCTTTTAATCCAGGCCTGGGGCATTTTAGAGCTCTTGGGCCATATCCGGACCTTGGGCTGTCCCTGTCCAGCCCACAAGGGGTCAATCAGAAATTAGAAATCAAATGTTTAAAAAGTGCACTGAAGGAGGCAGGAGAAGAAGCCAAGACAAGACCCGCTTTATGTTGTCGCCATGTGCTCTTTCAATCAGAAGGGTGAGGAGAGAGAACGTCTTTTCAGGAATAGCCTGAGGAGTTGAAGTGACAAAGTTTGAGGATATCAAATCAGGTTATGTTGGTCCAGCCCACCACAAGAATCTCAGTTTCTTATGTGGCCCCTTGGAAAAATTAATTGCCCACCGCTATTTTATCCACGAAAAAGAAAAGCAAAAATATATTATTGTTTCTAACTCCTGCTTACTTGTTCCATGATGAACTATCATTTCTTTTCTTAAAAAGCAGAGAAAACTGAGTTCAGAGTATGTCCTGGGGAATTGACACATCTCTCTTCTTGGTTTGTGCATATTATCATTTTTGGCATCAGATTTTTTTGGGGGGGATGGGGGTGGGGGAAGGATAGAGAAATAGATTATTTTTTTCCATAATGGGAATTTACAGACAGGAAAAGACATATTTCATAGAACAAGATGAGCTAGGGTACATTCCCTTGATACTGTGAGCAATGTTACTATTTCCTATAATTTTGTTGTCTGCATAGATTGGGAAGTAGTATTGGTTTTCAGGAGTCTCACTTGATTATTCTTCTAACATAGATGTGAATATATTGGGGTGTTTTTCAATGAGGAACTGGGTAGAGCTGGGAAAGTAACGGAAGGGAGAGTAAACATAAGTAATTAAGATATAAAGGCAAGTCCATTGGAAGTTGATCTTACAACAGCAGCTCAATCTAGGTGGCAAGAAACATGGAAAAAAGCAGTTCAATTCTGCCTTAATAAACTCACTATAAATGAGACGCAAAAAATTTCTTTGCAATTTCTAAGATTTTGTATTTAGCTCTAATTCAGTCATCAAAGTCATCTTACTGAAGCCTGTGTAGTTCTTTCCTATCTTCAGTTGTATGGAGCTTAACTTCCTAAGGATCTTGAAAAAAGATTGGGAAACTAATATAGGGAGGATCAGTTTATATTCTCTAATCAGAAACCCTGCAGTTGCCTTCCAAAGTCCTGTTACAATTTGTACATCATCTCTACTTTGTTCTTTAACTGCTGTCTCACAGCAATCTAGTGTAGTAGGTTAGCCTAAGGCATAGTGATGAACTGATGGTTATTTTATGGCTAAACAACTATTTTAACTGCATACTCCAAGCTGGATTGTCTCCACTGACCTAAAACAGTGGGGTGGGGGGAAAGGGGGGAGATCTGAACATGCCAATTGATCCTCACACCACCAAGCCTGTATTTTTCATTTGGGGAAAAAAATGCAAGATCCACTTTGTCTTTGCTGACATTACAGGTAAAGTATTGGTTTTCAGTTAATGTCAACTTATGTCCTTAGAGGTTAAATACACTGAGCTTGTCAGCTGGAAAGCTGACAGCCTGGCTTCAAGACCCGAGTGCTGCAAAATGGGATGAAAACTCATGTTACTTGCCCCGGGTCCTGCCTACCTAGCAGTTCGAAAACATACAAATGTGACTAGATAGATAGGCGCTCCTTTGGCGAGAAGGTAACAGGGATCCATCATCTCAGTGTATAGTTATGTTGGCCACTTGACCACAGAGGTGTATTCAGACAAAGGTGGCGCTCCCTTGGCTAAGAAACGGAGATGAGCATCACCCTCTAGAGTCAGACAAAACTGGACAGGGAAAACCTTTACTTTTATGTGGTAGACCAGACAGAAAACACAAGCAGCTGAGCCAATTCCATTTTATTTTAAGGCTACATTCACAACATCTTGCAAATCTGAAAAGTACAAATTTCCCATCGCCACTTTTAACCACCTGATCATTTAGAGTGGATCTTTCCAAAATTTCTTCTTTTGAACATTAACCACTGAGGTCTCTTCCCTCTGATTGTTTTCTAAGGAGCGTCTCTTCCCCCTCATTCCTCGAGGTCATTCTCACACACGATTACACTTTGGGTATACCATAATCCAGTTCTATCAACAAACAAAATTAATCCCAAAGCCTATATATGATTCTTGAAGGGGAAAAAAATTGAAGATTTCATAAGTTGAGAGAAAAAAAACAGTTTGGGGAGGGATAATAATTATACTTTAAGGCTGTTTTGTTTTGTTTTGTTTTCCTAATTGAACAAATTAGTCTCCAAACTTCTCATTCTGTGGTCTTGAAATTTTTGCCTTACTCTACACAGTATATCTGGATATAAAAGTGGGAGCAACAGACTTTAAAATGAGAACTATGGTCTACTGAGGTTAAAATGACAGTTTCATACCCTGATCTTGTCTTGCTATGAAAAGTTTAATAGGGAGTTGGTGACAGTGTCATATGATCCACTGAGAGAAATTGAGGGCACAGCAGGCTCCTGTCATAGGAGGAAAGGGAGGAATTTGCCCAGAGAATAATCAAGGGACAGCTAGGCAGAGTCTCATGGGAAACTTAAAAAAAAAGTAGTGGGGAATGAAATGGACCTTGTTTCAGATATTCAGAGAAAGAACTGCCTGTCAAATTTCTTGGAGTGAAGCCTAGATTGTATAGGACTAATTGTAGAGTTAGAAAAGCTTAAAAGTACAAACTGCAAAAAGAGAATATACTTTACGAGTAGCTACAGAGCAATCAGCAGTAAAAATGGTAAAGTTTAATTTTACTCTGAAAAATAAATGATGTTCACTTCAAGAATAGTGTTACTTGTATTATGCAAATTACATGCAAAAAAAAGGATTGCAAGTATTTGTAATTCTTATTTCTTTCCAAGTATCATATAAATGTACAATTATTGTTTTCTTTGACTTTTGGAAATAATGCATTCTATTAAAATGGGTCCATTTTGTCATTTCATTTCTAAGTGTACAGTGTAATTACACGTGTTAGTGAATGAAACAATTAGCATGTAAAATGTCACAGTCGTATTCCTCTGCTTTTTCAGGGAAATTGTTAGTGAAAAGGGAAAGAATAAAGCTAAGGCCTTCCCAGCATTCATTTATGCAAAGCAGTACAAAATGACAGCTCTCTGTGAAATAATATCACACAATGGAAAATGAGGGGAGAGAAATTCTTCAGTGGAAATATGTTTACACTGACATCTGTCTAAAACCCAGAAGGAACATTTTTAATAGTTCTCAGTTGCTGACTTATTAACAATTCAGTAAGAGCAATAGAGATACTGTAAGTACAACTGGAGCAACGTAAAGGCTTCTGAGATTTCTCTGCTCTCTACTTTCTATGATAACAGATAAAATGAATGCCCATTTTATGGAGCCATAGCAAATACAAGGGCAATTCAGAAATAAACCTCCATTTGGTTATCAATGACAGACACTCGCAGATACAGAACTTTTATTATACACATTAGAAAATTACAATATTACATTATTTTTGACATAGTCACCATTAAAATTGAGGTACTTGTCATAACATCTTACAAGGTTTGAAATTCCTTAGTAGTAATTGATCGGTGCCAAATCTGGGCTATAGGATGTGTGTGTGTGTGTGTGTGTGATCAAAAACATCCCAAGGGAACTGCTTCAAAAATTCTTGCGTGCGTCTAACGGTGTGCGGGCGAGCCTTATTGTGAATCAACACCAAACTGGAAGTCAGCATGCCTTGACACTTATTATGAGTTTTCGTAATGTTTCACAGTAGACTTCTGAACTGATGGTTGAACCACACTCCATGAGCTTCACTAGCAGTACTCCTTTGGCATCTTAACATTTGGTGGGATTTTCTATGGCACCACTTCCGGTGTGATGTTGGTTTATGATAATGGTTTCCCGCACACCGCTAGATGCACCCAAGAACTTTTGAAGCAGTTCTTTTGGGATGTTTTTGATCGACACCCCCCCATATCCCAAATTTGGCACAGAGCAACTCCTACTAAGGAATTTTAAAACATGTAAGATGTTCTGACAAGTGCCTCAATTTGAATGGTGATTATGTCGAAAAGCAATGTAATGTTGTAGTTTTCTAATGTGTATAATAAAAGTTCTCTATCTGCGAGTGTCTGTCATTGATAACCAAATGGAGGTTTATTTCTGAATTGCCCTTGTATTTCCCAGGGAAAGAGCTTAAAGCTGGATAGCCTCTGTGCCAGCTTTTCAAACACCAGCACTTTCCTAATGCTCTGTGACTACATAAGCCATGTTGGCTGGCAGTGATGAGAAATGCTATTCAGATTTATGTAGAAAGGTACCATACTTGTCTAGTATATCAGGAGAAAACCTATAGATACATTCAGATTCTCTTGCCATGCATATTTGTGCTGGTAACTTTTCTATTGATTAAATTGATAAGCAATGCACAAAAAAGGCCCCCCTTAGACACCCACTTGAAAAGAACGAGAGCTACACAAGAGAGAGCCTAAGGAAAGGCAAAGATTTTTAAATTAGACCTACATCATATATTAAATTAATCTAGTATATGGTAGTATTCTGTAAAATTGAGGGAAAACACCATATTGTATCAAAGGCCTTCATTAAGCCTAAATTATTATTATTATTATTATTATTATTATTATTATTATTATTATTATTATTATTATTATTATTATTATTATTATTAAATTTTTATACCGCCCTTCTCCCAAAGGACTCAGGGTGGTGTACAGGGCAATAAATATCAAAATATAAATACAAAAGTTAAAAAGAAGTTAAAAAGGATTAAATAATTATGCCCAATATAATACAATAATAAAACTGTGTTAAAACTAAATCCAACCCCAAACCCATCAGACCAGGCCAGATTGTTCAAATAGATAGGTTTTTAAATCGCACCGGAAGGAGCAAAGGTCGGGGGCCATCCGGAGCTCAACCGGCAAGCGGTTCCATAGGTCTGGTGTGCCCACAGAGAATGGCCTCCCCCTGGGGGCCACCAATCGACATTCTCTGATCGGAGGCCCCTGAGGAGGCCCACTCTGTGGGAGCGCACTGGACGGAGGGAGTTTGATGCCGGCAGCAGGTGCTGCCATAGGTAATCCGGACCCATGCCATGTAGGCCTTTATAGGTCATTACCAGCACCTTGAATCTCACCCGGAGGGCAACTGGCAGCCAATGCAGCTCGCGGAGCAGAGGTGTAACATGGGAGTATTGGGAGACCCCCAACACAACTCGCGCGGCTGCATTCTGCACCAGTTGAAGCCTCCGAGTGGTCCTCAAGGGCATCCCCATGTAGAGAGCGTTGCAGTAGTCCAAATGAGAGGTCACGAGCGCATGATACACATCTACCTAATTCTGATACAATTCATGTTTAAGTTCATTGTATCAAACTTATATCAGTTTGCATTTTTTTTAAAAAAAATGCAATAAAACTTCAAAAACTTTTTAAAAATATCCTAATATAAAGTCTCATTCCAATCAAACTTGACTCCTGGAGGCTTCATGGACAAACCCATGCCGATTTTCTGTTCCACTATAGTTTGCTATTGTCTCCTTCCAAAATCCCACACCCCACACACCTTTATTTGACTTACCAGTTTATCCAATAGCCTGGTATTGTCCATATAGAAATGTTCTCTATGTCTCATATCCAACTATTAAAGAATCCTGACCCTGCTAAGCATCTAGTCCCAAAGTCAGTCAGATATCATTGTCTGCTGATATCTTAATGTGGATTTGGGGGTATTATTTTCTCTGAGAAAAATATAGTAGTTTTGCAGTTTTGTGTCATGAATATAGCATAAATCAAACAGGTGAGGATCTTAAGGATAATTGTGCCTTATCCTATGAGTAGTCCAATAAACTAACTTCATGTACTTATCTGTTGACCTCATAACCATACTGTGAAATGTATCTCCCAATTTATCATATTTAATGGTATGCATTTGCTTCAACAAAATACGCCTGAGGAGACCTGATTAATTGGAATTAGCGGCTCAAAAGTACAGATCCAAAGAGGAACTGTTTTGTCAATGCCAATTAAATTTAATTCACTATTTATAATTTCCTAATTACCTTGAATCACATCTATTTACTTTTTTTATTGTATAGTCCCAGCTTCTACAAACCACACTGTGACAATGAACTTTATGTCTGATGCAATCTTAAGTGCATGTCTGCATTGAGGAAAATGAAGTGTAAAATGAAGTGTAGAAAGAAAAAGTTATCTGAATGTTACATTTCAAGCAACTTCATCAGTATACACTCTTAACCAGCTTTTGCAATAGGCATTCCTATCTGCTTCCTAAATGTAGATAGAGCCACTAAGAGCCACTAAATAAGTGTAAGTGTGATAGTTGTGAAACAGACATTCTTGAATTTATTAATTCTTATAAAAAAAATAACAAACACAGAGCTTCCCTCTGTATCAGACGAGTATTACGTAGCCATAAGTTAACGATGAGAAAACAAAATGATTCCATAAAGCTTTGTTACTTCCCTCCCACCTTCCCAAAGAAACACTCTTCAGTCATTTTAAAAATAAATCAGAAGGGAAAGGAAAAAATAATTCTGGGTAATGAAAACTCTACTGTCCAAGCAATGCTAAAAAAAAAATAAAAAGTAGAAAAAAAGCCAGTGTTTTAAAGTGCTCAGTATCTACATGAATAGATGGATGGATAAACTTTTTCTTTGAGAATTGCTGGAAAAGATAGTTCCACCTGACCCAACTCAAAGACAATTACCTTTTTTTCTGTTGTTTGGTGCCTTTTACTTTTACTGACCTTCCTCTCTGTTATCCTGTCCATATCATTTATTAGTTTATTTGTTTCAAAGAAAGAAAAACACCAAACCTTAGTGATAACAGGCTGGAGCCTGCCCTCATGATTTTTTACATGTTCACTTTTCTAAGATATTTAATCCTGCCTTTGTTATTTTTATAAATAATTCAAGGCGGTGAACATACTTAATAATTCTTGTTCCTCCTATTTTCCCCACCACATCAACCCGGTGAAGTCAGTTGGGTTGAAAGAAAGTGACAGACCCAAAGTCACACAGCCAGCTTCATGTCTAAGACAGGACTAGAACTCATGGTCTCCTAGTCGCTTGCCTGTTGACCACTAAACAAAACTGGTTTTCATTTTTGACACCTGGTCACTCACTAATCCCTGTTTTCTATCATCTCATGCAAATGCAGCATAAAAACTATTACTTATTGCTTCTTTGGTTACCTTTGGTGATTTGCCACTTTGTGCAGTGTATGCAGAGTTGGAGATACTTGCTTTCAATTAGCCTGGAACCAGTGGTGGAATTCAGCCAGTTCACACCAGTTTGGCAGAACTGGTAGCTAATTATTTGTTGCCCATGTTCAAAATGGACTTCCAGAAGTGGCATCCACACAGAGAACTGGTCATTCACATATTTGAATCCCACCACTGCCTGGAACCCATAGTCTTCCCTGTGTGCAGTCACTAAAAAGAGGTCCAAAAATGTTTAGTATGTTGCATGTGTATATAAAATATTGCAGACATTAGCTGATTAATGGGATGCAATCCTATTCTGATTTGGCCTGCAGCCAATTATTCTCTCTTTTGTAATTCAACATTTACATGACAAGAAAAGGGGACTGAGTGGGGAACAAGGTCGTCCTCGTTGCTGTTCTACAGCCCCATCACTTGTTGAAGTAAGTGGTAGGTAGAACAATGTAGCTCATCAAGGACTCCGCAGGGAGTCATCTGGGTCAAACATAATTGTGCAATTACAACCGGACTGAGGGTTTGTCCTCTGAATGTAACATTTATCAGCATTATAATGTAAGGGTTTTCTTTTTAGAAAAAATAATAGAATTGACATAATATATCAAAGAGATGGAGAAGTGGATATTCTTAATGAATTGCCTGACATCAACAGTTTTTCACATTTTTTTAAAAGCCATATATTTGAAAGAAAAATGCCTTGAACTTAATAAAACAAGAGACAGAAAGCATTCTTGGCAGAATAGCCTTAATGTGACATTCATGTGACATGTGGACTGACACAGGCAGGCTTTGAGGATGAAAGTTCCGCTGAAGCACCAACTCTCCAAGGAATATTCATTGCATGTAAGTTGCCACCAAGGAAGACAACAAAATTGTCATGGGGGAGAGAAAGAAGATCACAGCTTCAAGCAACTGAAAAAAATGGGTGACAAGCCTCTGAATGATTTTAAGTGAACTTACACAGGAACTACAACTAGTAGTAGTAAGAACAAAACAACAACATTTGGTAGGGCTACCAGATCTAGGCTGCAATGGGAGCAAACCAAAAACACTCTTCTGCTGTGTAATTATAGTTTGCATATGTGCAATCCACATGTGTTCACATTAGGGTCTCTCAAGAAAAAATAGATTTCCTATTTATTGGCTGCATGAACATTTTATCATTTTTGGTAAAATTCAGAGAAAGATTTTGTTATTAAGATAAAATTAATAAAAAATGCCCTAACTAGGACATTCAAAATCTCCCCTCATGCAACAAATACATGCAGCTACTTAGTGTGGCTTCCGGAGAAAGGATCTACTACATTTTCTCATGCTACGTGCTCTACCACATCATAATGAGAAACGTCAGAGATGCACTGTTTACCTGGACTTGGTTTCATTTGGATGAAAAAAAGTACTGCTGAAGCTTTGTAACAATCACAGTTTCATTTGAAAGTTCAAAGGGGTGATTTGAAGAAGAGGGTTGCTTTAATCCTCCTGTGAATCAAGTCTGAGAATTGAATCTTTGACTCAGTTTGTGGCATCAGAACAAATCAGGAGCTTTTGAATTGCTTCAGAAAAATTCAAAGGCAATTCAAAAATTGGATCGAGTTTCTGGATTTGCAAAGTTTCAAATCTAAAACTGGGAGCTGAGTGATCAACTCTCTAATATTGATTGTATGAGTACACAGCCTATGCTTTTCATTATCTTTGCAAGTCCTGTCTATCAAATATCTTGGTGAAGTATTGCTATGCAGTTTCTTTTTCTCATGCTTGTACTTGAATTTGTTTAGCTGTGTTTGCTTTGAGGAAGAAGGAAATAGATAGGATCAACTTTATTCTATTGCTCTGTTTTTTTTAACACAGCTTGCTGTTTGTTATGTGATCCCTGGCTTTCTTTATATTCTTATTTTTTATTTGTTTGACCAGTAGGATAGTACAGTCTATGCCTAGTATGATTGCAATGGATTAGCGCTTTTAATCCCCTTATTTTGAATTGACATAGAAAATAAACAAAAATCCCCTATTTTCTTTCTGTTACTTATATGTATTATTCTCATTTTATATGGAGTGAGGGACTGTAGTCTGATTCTCCAAAAAGACAATTTTTGCCAATGATCCATGCCATAAACTACAGAAAAGCAAGTGGTTAGAGAACAGAATATATTTATTATGAGATTGTTGTTGAAACCTTGCAATCTTGAAAGTTTTTATTTTTAATTTAAACATTTACATTTTCTATACTGGTTCAGCAGAACAGTCTATAAGATCTTTAGTGGATAGTTTGAAAAGTGCTCTGTTGTAGCATCTATTCATTCTTTTGCTGCCTTAAAAAGCAATGGCAGAAAAATATATTATTAAAAATGCAAGGAAAATCCTGAAGGCTTCATTTTTATTCACTTCTATCTGAATGTAGGTGAATTTTTATATAAACAACTCTCCTCTTTTCTGACTCTGGCAAATCCAAAGTGAATGACACTTTTATTATCATTCAATAGTACATGCATTAACTGAAGTTAACTGAAGTCCTAGTGGCTGCATTTACACAACAAGCTAGGTTTAGTTTTAACATTTATTTTTTATGTAACTTCTTGTGAAATCCTACTCTGCTACTTTAGTTTATGGTTCAGGGCACTGTGTGAACAAGTGAGAACCCTGAAAACCAATACTACCTCCCAATCTATGCAGACAACAAAATTATAGGACCTAGTAACTATAGGACTCCAACATGGTTAATTCAATAATCAATTTAGCTTTTGTGCAAGCAGAACTATTAGGGAAAACAGAAAGCAACACAGTTTAAAATATGAAGTAGGATTAATCATTTTAAAAAGTACTTGAGAATTCTTCACAGGGTATTCTAGCTCAAAGATAATAATAAGTTTGGTGAACTGGATTTTTGTAGCCTTTCAAGAATCAGTTTAGTGTAGTGGTTAAAGTCCTGACAGAGGAACCAGGACACTGTAAGTACTAGTCCTCCCTTGGTCATGAAAAACTGGCTGGGTGACTTTGGACTAGTCACTTTCTTTCAGCCCAACCCACTTCACAGGGTTGTTGTTGTGGGGAAAACAGGAGGAGCAAGGAGTATTAAATACATTCACCACCTTGAGTTATCTATAAATAAATACATTTTTAAAAACAACATCTATGGAAGTTAAGAGGCAGATACATTGTGATTTAGCTTAAATTCAAAGCTGGCATAATCAGGCTTTGTTATCAGGGTGGATTTAGTTTTTTAGAGCTCCAGGTTAGAAATGCTACTGGAATTGTCCCGATCAACAGAGAGAGGTGGGGAAAATAGACAAATGATCCTATGCATTGGAAGCAAGTCATCTACCCCCAACCATCTACCATCTGCCCCCAACTTAGAGCTCATGGCAAAAGATGTTGGGATTCTAGATTTCACTTGGAAGGATGGAAGGATTGAAATGGAATTATCACTATTTTTGAGTGAGTATGAATACATAAGAGCTTCTCCTTTAACATAAGCAGATTTGGGATGGGCCTACTGAAGAACAAATAACAAATAATAACATCAAACAACTATGTCCTAGCTCCTGTAGTCAAAAGAATATTGAAAGCCACTGAGAGATCAAGGAGACCTAAATGGACACACCATCCTCAATCTCATTCTGCTACAGGTCATCAATAAGTATGATGCACATTGTCCTGGGCTGAAACATGTCAAAATAAATTTTATAATTGTTCATGTAGTATAAAGTGAGCATAAGGTGGACCACTAAGCTTTTTTAGTAGCATTAATGATACTGAGATCAGGAACACAACTGTAATATATTATGGAAATCTGTTATTTCTTTAAAACAGTAGCAGACAACTCATGCCTGTGGCTTATATAATTTTGTCATTTTTTTTACACTCACCCTGTAACACTTCACTAGCAAAACTGTTTTTCAGCAGAGTATTTTTAATGAGTATAAAGTGTATTCATGTCACAAGTTCTCAGTTGACCTTATTTCAGACACAAAACCAGAGTAGTCTAAAAGAAAAGCAATGTTCTGCTCACTCAACTGAATGTTCCAACTCACAACTCCTGTTAGAAAAGGTAAGTAATACTCTATTAAAATAAGTTCACATCCAATGTCTGGAAAACAAGACTGTAAAGAAAGTTGTGTTGAATGGAATCTAAGATTCTATTCTAGTTTCAATGCTTAGACACATACATATACACCATCATTGTTTGGCTATTTGTAAAGGTCAAGTATTTTATTTTTTCAATCTGAGAGTGGGAGAAAAAACTTCTCTCATATCAACCTGAGGAATTGCATAGGATATGAGGCCAACTTTACTGTGTATTGAATTATTTCATTTATTGCCATGACATTTGTACTGGAAAACATCAAAATAAGAGTTCCACTCATGGAATATTGATGGTGGTAAATTTGAGCAAGGGGAAATTGTTTTAAAGCTTCCAAGGGGAAAAAAAGGCTTGTAATGGTCATGCAAGTCTGAGTGATTTGATTAATTTAATGTTCAAATCAAAGGTTGCATTATTTGAATGAGCACTACATCTTTTTCAGGTAAGTTGGAAAAACTGATGTGGATTGAAACTTGCATTTCCTATAGCAACCTGCCTGTTGAATGTTGCAAAGTAAGCCATAGCAATCTCACAGTTTGCTTTGCATCAATTTATAGTTTGAAAATTTGATAAAGTTCTGAATGAGCTATTTCTAGAGGTCTGTAAGAAAGAATATAGTAATACTATGTAAATTTTCCCATTGTAATTCCATCTGATAGAAAAGAAATGGTTTTCATTTTCAAATGAAAGTTTTCATGGATTGGGTTCAGTGGCGAGGTAGTTAAAGGGGTGAATGCATTCCTCTTTTACAGTCTTATAATCTGCAGGCTCGCTAACTTCCACTATTTTGGTTAAATTACAAGAGAAGATAGCAAGGAAAACTCTCCTGCCACACAGCTAGAGAAGATACAAAATCGATGACAGATGCATAACAACATTCAATATTGAAATATGGCAATATTTCTTTAAGATCTCTTAAATTAAAAATTAAACATACCAACAAACAAATCTGAAAAACAAAAATCTAAAAGCTCTCCCCACACTAGTACAAGGTTAGAAAACAGAAGCCTCTTTGAAAAGAGAAATACGCTTTAGAAAATCAATCTGATTTTGGCAGTGTTATAATATAGATTTAAAGTTGGGGAAAAAATATTATGGGGCCAAGACATAGAATGCTGACAGAAAAGAAGAAAAAGAAACTTTTTTTTCTTGTACCCACATTGAAATAGGAAAGGGGTAGGCAACCTTGGCTCTTTTATGACTCATGCAACTCCCAGAATTCCTGAGCCAGCCATGGAAGTTGAAGTCCATGAGTCATAAAAGAGCCATGGTTGCCTACCGCTGAAATAGGAGAATATGTGGAGACTTTAGCAGTTTTTTATGGCCCATCTAAAAGGACAGTTAACAAAAATATTAGAAAATAATAGTAATATGTTGTCATGAGAATTTGGAATGTAACATTTACAGTTAATGGTCTTATAACTTTTTCTCAGTGCTTTAGAATTCTCCCAATATTTTTGTTGAGCTTGTCATTCCCTATCCTAAACCTTTTATTCTGTTTGACAGTCTCATCAGCCTAGCCCCAGGCTTTCTTTCTATACAAAAGAAGGGTAAAATATCATGTCCCAAACATGATGCCTTACTTCACAATGGTGCAATGTAAAGTATGATGAAAGCTAAACCTGTCTTGTAGATGAGAATAAATTACTTAACTAAAGATGTTAACTTGTAAGGGACATGTTCATTTGAACATCACAAATCAAGCCAATCCATTCTCTTGCATGAAGCTTTAAGTAGAGTATTTGTACAGATTTATAATCCATTTAAAAGCAAACTTGTTTAGCTTTTTGTAACATTTTATTTTAATTCAGCTTCTGTGCACTTCTAACATGCCTACTATTTACTTCCAGTTAAGATATTCAGTACCTCCTAAAATATGTTTGAGTAGGAAAACTGGCACCAATATTTTGAATATTTACAGAATACATAATAAGAGAGTTCGAAGGGATCTTGAGGGTCTTCTGGTCTAACACCTTGCTCAAGCAGGAGATCCTATATCATTCTAGACAAATGGCTCTTTGATCTCTTCTTAAAAATCTGCAGTGATGGAGCACTACAACTTCTGGAAGAAAGCCATTCTACTGAATAATTGTTCTCATTGTCAGGAATTTTCTCCTTAGTTTTGGTTTGGATCTCTTTTTGATAAGTTTCCATCTGTTACTTCTTACTGCTTCCAGTGCTTTGGGAAAAAGATCGACCCTCAATTCTCTGTGATAGCCCCTCAAATACTTTAAGATTGCTATCATGTCACTTCTAGTCCTCTTTGTTAAACTAGACATTCTCAGTTTCTGCAACTGTTGATCATATGTTTTAGTCTCTAGCCCCCTAATCATCCTTGTTGCTCTTCTCTGCAGTCTTTCTAGAGTCTCAACATCATTTTTGTATCATGATAACCAAAACTGGACACAGTGTTCCAAGTGTGGACTTATCAAAGCAGTATAAAGTGGTACTGATAATTCATGTGACCTTGGTATTATCCCTTTGTTGATGTAGCCAAGGAGTGCATTGGCTTTTTTGGCAGCTACAGCATACTGCTGGCTCATATTTAAATGGTTGCCTACTAGGACTTGGACTCTCACAGTTACTACAGTACTGTTGAGCCACATAACATCGATTGTATACCTGTGAATTTGGCGTTTCTTGCCTAAATATAAAACCACTGAACTGCATTTTGTTGGATAGGGCCCAGTGATCAAGTCCATCAAGATTCTTCTGAATCTTGAGCCTGTCTTCTAAATTGTTGGCTATTCCTCCCAGCTTGGTGTTGTCTGCAAATTTGATAAGTTCCCCTTCTATCCCCTTATCTAAGTTGTTTATGAAGATATTGAAGAATACTGGGCCTTAAGACAGAATCTTGTGGTATCCAACTGCATGCTTATCTCCATGTAGATGTAGTTCCATTGAAGATTAGATGCTGAGTATAGTTGGTCAGCTAGTTATGAATCCATCTAGAGGTGATGCTGTCTATCTCACATTTTTCTATCTTACCAAGAAATAGACTACTGCATGTCTACAACATTTTGCTGGTCCACTAATTTAGTAAACCTGTCAAAGAATGCAATGTTTGTCTGGCATGATCTGTTCTTGGGAAACTCATGTTAGCTTCTATTAGTACCTTTGCTGGTTTCGAGAGGTTCCAAGATCCATTACTTAATTATCTTTTCCAGGATCGTTCCAGATATTGATGAAGTCAGGCTGAAAGTTCTGTACATCAGCTCTTTTCCAGACTTCTGGTAGTTCCCTGGTGCTCCAAGATTTTGAAAAGTATAGTTCAGTGGTTTTAAAATCATCTCTGCCAGCTCTTTCAGAACTCTGGGATGTAATCTATCCAGTCATGGAGAATTGAACTCATTAGGTTGGATACATTTTATCTTACCATTTTCTCTCTGGTTTGTCTTTACAGTACTACTTTTCATAGCTTGACTGTTTTTCTTTGTGGTTAACACAGATGCAAAGAATAAATTAAGCAGTTCCACTTTCTCTCTGCTGCCCATCACCTTCTTGCCATCTTTTCCCATTAGGACTGATCATTTCATTGACTCTTTTTCTTGTTTATTACATGTTGAAAGAAAATTCTGTAAATTATTTTTGACATTTGTTCCAAATCTTAGTTCATTCTGAGCCTTAGCTTTCCTGACTTCATCTCTGCAGATTTGGGCTATATGTTAGTATTCTGCTTCAGTTTCAGCAATCTCTCATGAGATTTTCTTCATAATAATTGTGATCATATGAAATTTTGCATTTTGTTTTGGATATGTGATACTTCCTGTACAAGATTTGCATGTGGAATCAAAAGAGATACCAACCCAGTAGAAAGACAGTAGTTCTTTGTATGGACTAAGGCATACACTTCCCAGTTTGAATTGTCCCTATATTATATACATTAAATTAGAATTACTATTATTATATATACATGCATGAATATATAATATATTTTCAAAACAGAACTAAGATGCCAAGGCATTTGCTAGAACAATGTCCTCAGGAAGGACATGCCTTCTACATCACAACTGAAGCAGATGTTTCCCAGCTATCAATCAATGTCAGCCTGTTCACTTTTGTAAAGAACCTGCTCTTCATTTTTAGTACATCAAAGGGAGAGAAGATGCTTGTTCAGGATACAAATAACAAGGAAAGAAAGATAATTTGCAAATGAAAAGGATGGTTTCTGAAGCAAACAGTAAATATTATGGAATAAGGCCAAGTAATTGTAATCTGAAATTAAGAACTTTTTCAATTTTTTGTTAATGTTATCTTAGATACTTTTTTCATGTATCAATCAAATGAAGCATTTGCAAATGTCTGTAGGATGTTTTGCATTCTATATCTGCACATATTTTATACATCACAATAAGCTGAAGACTTGATCTGGAAAATGAACAACATGCTAACCATTCATTTTTAGTATACCAAAGGGAGAGAAGATGTTTGTTCAGGATACAAATAACAAGGAAAGAAAGATAATTTGCAAGTGAAAAGGTTGGTTTCTGAAGCAGACTGCAAACATTATGGAATAAGACCAATTAATTGTAATCTAAAAGTCGCATAAAATGCTGTACTGAGAAAAAGCAGATAGAATTATACTAATTTGATAATACCATTATTATTGTATTATTGTGGCTGCTGTGCTGTGCTGCTATTATTATGAACAATATGAATTATTTTCCTGTAATTCCCATGATTTACCAACAAAGGAATATTATTCAAAAGCTTTCAAGTGTTGGAAACACTAGATCAGCATTTTGATGTTAAGAAGTCCTCTGCCGATGGTAAAATTCCTCAGTTATGATTGACTAAAATAGTGTTTCTAAACATTTCAATCAAGTCATGTTGTTGATTTCAGATTTCATCACCTCTCCAGCTTTAGGCGAGATGCTGTGCTTTTTTTATTGGCTTTTTTTCTGTCTCCCTAAATGATATAAGCAACTTTTTATATAAATTCTCACCGTAAGCACCCCAGCTGCCTTCTCAAGTCTTTTTCTCTTCCCTTTCTAGGAAATTTTACTGAACTCCTCTTCCTTACAACTTCTTTCTGCTTTGATCATTTCTAGGAGCAGATCATCCAGTGGGCAGCCCCATACCTGTATGTTTTACCTATGTGTGAAATTTGAAAAGCTTACTCAATCCCTGCACGAGATTATAGACGAAGGTTTTTTTTCTCCCCTTTTATAAGGTTATAGAGAGGGTTTTTTTTCTCTTCCCCTTTCTGCTAAAATTCTCATTCTGGGTTTTTCATCATCTGTTTTCAATGTACAATCCAAATAATAATGCATTTTGAAGTATTTTTTTTTACCATAGAATCTATCAATGGTAAACCACAATTTTGCATTCTGTTTTCTGAAACAGAAACTTAGCATAACATTTTTGCCAAAAGGCAGAAGACTGCCAGGTGGCTCCAATCCTCATCACTGCCTCTATTCCACTAGTCACTAACCAGTGGACTGGCAAGCCAGATTGCAGCCTGCAATCATTTTAAGTTTATCAATGTGGTCTTTTTCCATTTATAAGTTGTACAGGCCAACTCTGGAGGCTTACATTATTTGAAATGCTAATGATAGGATCTCAAAAGATAATATAGGTAGATTACTTTCCCCTTTATGACTTTAAGTCTCATGTTATCATTTTTCTTCATGTATTTTAATAGAGGCATAGGATGTTGGTAAATTCTGCTTTTCATGGCTTTCTGTTCTAGGTGGCAAAATTCTTCTGATCTAACATGCCTTTTCCAAGACCAAACATTTTGCTTTTGATCCTGCTTTTTTTCAAATATTTCTAAGCATTTCTGTGGGATTTTTTTTTAAGTAAAAAAAATATACTTCTTTTTGCTTTGTTTATTTTGTAACAGACAATTATTATGCAAAGTGAAATTTTCAGTGAAAGAGTGTTGTGCTCCCCCACCCTTTCTCATCCAATCAGGATTTGGGTTTTCATTTCGTAAAGCCCTGTTCAATTTTACATGTGTATGGCTCTTTAAATTTGGTAATTAATGTGCAATATAGGAAATAAATCTTTTCAGGGGAGTTTTCATTTTGAGAATATTGTACAAATTAAACATATCGCCAGAGTTGTTTTTTTTTTTGTTTTTTTTCAGTGTATTGAACTATTTTACTCAAGTAGATGGGTTTGATGACTACCTGTTGCAAAGAAATTTTTTAATATGTATACTATAAGTAGTCCTCACCTTACAACCACAACTGGGGTTCGCATGTCCATTGATAAGTGATGCAATCGTTAAGTGTGTCATGCCCAACTTTATAACCTTTTTGCTGCAGTCATTAAGCAAGTTGCATGGTTGCTAAATGAACCCAGCTTGCCTCATTGACTCTTCTTGTAGGAAGGTCCTGGGAAAATTGCAAATAGCAATCAAGTATCCCTGGGATGGTGCAACTGTTGTAAATACATGTCAGTTGCCAAGCACCTTAATTTTGATCACGTGACCGTGAGGATGCTGTAATAATCAAAATTGTAAATATTGGTTATAAGCAGTGGTGGAATTCAGATATGTGAACAACTGGTTCTATGTGTGGATACCACTTCTGGAAGTCCGTTCTGGGCCTGGGCAATAAAAATTAGCTACCGGTTCTGCCGAACTGGTACGAACTGGCTGAATCCTACCACTGATTATAAGTTACTGTTATTAGTGCTGTCACAACTTCAAGTGGTTGTTAAACAATGATGATACATTGTGGAGTATATGTATTGTTATTTAAAGCCAGATGGGCATTTCAAGGAAAATGATCACTAAAGAAGGATATCCCAGCTCTAAAATAAAAGATCATGTTGATCACTCGACAGAAGGCTGTAATGTTTCCATAACCTTTTTTCCAAAGGCATCCCAGAAAGTGTCATCTTGAAGAAAATTGGTCTCCAGAGTGTCACATTAGATAGTCAAATCTAAGTTATTAATTGTTTTAGTCATGCATCATCCTGCAAAATTAATTACTCCATCTCTGGACTTGCATGTTAAAGAGAGAATTGCCTCTGGGTTGAAAGCTGAGTAGGAGTAATCATGGTCATGAAGTATATAGTACACTGTCATTTATACCAATTCTGGCATTAAACTTTCCAATTAGTATTACCAAAGGCTTTGGCATCTATTCTGTTAGTGATGTTGCAAGCATTTCTAATTCATATTATTTTTCACATATTAATGGCTGGGAGGGAGATACATATTAATAACTGTAATAAGACAAAACCAGAATTGGAGGCATATAGCCATAGCGAATGATACAAAATTCCAATTTAGCTATTACAATTCAATATATTTGGATACATAGTTATACAGTATTTTCCTTGATCTCTCCTTTTCAAATATGGTAGCCTCCTTCCTAGATCTTTCCCTCCCTTCCCCACATTCCAGAAGTACAATATAATTATCAAATTTTATGTCCTCAATATATCATGTATCCTCTAACAAAGTGATATTGTATTTTGACATGCAACTGAAAAAAAATCTCTATCCTTAGGGTGCCATACAGATGTGTTCTATGATATCTTCACTGTCAATTTGCAGGTACATTTGAGAACTTATTAAAAACTCCTTTGATAGAACTTCCAGATCATGTGGAGGCCAGGCATGATATGGAGATTGTGACTTCAGATGGAATTTGAAGATGAAGGAGATTCTTTTGTCCAGAATCAAATTACTGCATTCCTGGGAATCAGTGTTGCCTGGCCTATCCCCACTTTAGTCTTCTGGAATGGCAAAACTATATTTGGTGCAGGTATAGTCCAAAACTGCTTCTTTTGTATTTCCTCGCCTATGTGCATGAAATATAATCAGTAGCTTCCTCTTCAAACTTCTTAATTCCATTTTATAGTGTATCCTTCTAGGGGGCATTCTATTTCCATCAAAATATAATTTTGTTGTTCTTTGAGATTGAATGCATTCTTTCAATTCATCATTATTACTGGGTTAAAACTCTTGATAAGTAGTGAAGAGTTCTGATTGACTTGGAGAGCACTGCTTTTTTATTGGACTAAATTAAATTTATAGTAACTTTCTGCAAATATTCATATGAGATCATTTTTATTTTGCATTGTATAGATATCTTGTCTGAAAACTTCAATGTTTGCTGAAACAGCCACTCATTCCTCTCTTGGAATCAGCTCAAAGATATTCAGCAGGTTGTATTAAAATGTGCCAAGACATAATTCCTTTTGGTTGTAAGGTTGACTACTTGGCCTTTGTTCCTACAGGGTCGTAAGTAACAGGAGAGTACTTTAGGGGAAACATTGAGAAGCATTAAATGACTGTGGATAGAACTTAAAGTACTATGGGTGCGGTGTTTTGTTTTGTTTTGTTTTATATGAAATAACTGTTTTTCTTAGGGGAATATATCAGAAGTTGCCAGGAAGGTACTCAGCACCATGTTGGCAACACAGCTAGGAATGCTAGCAAAACTCTTTTCTTATTTTTGGCTGGAAACTGGAGCTACACCACTTCCTTGAGATCAATAGAGTATTTTCTGCAGTTGAAAAGTTAACTTAATAAGCAGTGGATCTCTTAGGTGACCATTTCCCTCAGTTGATCCTGTTATATGGAATATTTAACTTGAGTTGGTTTGATTTCTAAATATTGGAATTCTTCCCATCTCCTTTTAAGAGAAGTCTAAGGTTACTCAGAGGGTTAAGTATAGGAAAACAGCTGTATCAGCAACACCATCGCAAGGATATATGGTGCCTCTAGGCCACATTGGTTGATGGTACTATCTCCCATTTTTAGAATGATTTGGAAGAGATATGCCATTTGTAGTTTTTAAACTTTGGTGCCTACTTGGACTAAGTCTAAATCTGGCTCTGTGCAAAATCTATGGTAGCAAAATGTCAGGATGACTCTGTGGCTGGCCCTATTTTTGGACTAACAAATATTATTAAAAGTCATAAGCTGAAGCTCACGAAAGTGAATGACTTTAAATAAAATTTATTAGGGACTTCCGGTGGCGACGCGACGCTGAAGACAGCCGTTTTCGGGCTGCCCGCTCCGCAGCTGTGTTTTTCCATCGTAAACAGCGCCGATCAGCTGTTTAGATGGATTTGAAGCCCCCTCCTCGGGAGAAGAGGAGGGGGTGAGGCCCCAGGTAGGGGTTGAGCTCTCCGGGGCCGCCTGAGCTGAGAGCTTGGGCGGCTGAAGGATGAGCCCCCCCGAAGCCTGGGTTGCTCCGAGCTGCGTAGCGCCTCTGCTCTGGGATTGTTGGAGCAGAGCCAGGCGTTAGCAACCACCCCTGCCAAAAGGAAATACTTTTGATTATCAAGATGCAGGCAGAGCGGTACAGGAGGTCAAGGTGAAGTGGACTCTTTATTTTTACTCTCTAGCTCAATGGATTTTATAGCTTCAAAGTGAAAGTGCGTAATAAGTGAAAGTGGGGGAAGATGGCGGCTAAAACTTCTAAAGCTCTTCGGAATGCGGGGTCTTCCCTGGTGCAAGAGACCTCATTGCAAGCTTTGCTTCCTCCTGCATCTCCCCTGGCATTGACGCTTAAGGATTTACAAGACGCTCTTGGAAAGCATGCACAATTGATGTCTGATATGATGGATGAAAAGTTGAAAAAGCTGGAGGAGAAAATGGAGGAGAAATTGGAGAAATTGGAGAAGAAGATGGAAGAGAAGCTGAGAGCAATGAGGGTGGACATCTTGTCTAAGGTTGAATCCGTAGCTGAATGTGTGCTACAGCTGGATATAAAAGTGGAGGATCTCAGTCAAAAGAACTCTATATTAGAAGCAAAGGTATTAGAAAATGAAAATATAAGGGATAAAATGGATGAAGAATTGAGCCTTGTTCAGTATAATCAGATGCAGTATGCTATTAGAATTAGGGGTTTAAAGGAGAATGGTAAAGAAGATTTAAAGCAGCTGATTTCTGAGGCTCTGGAAGGGGTACTGGGCCAGTCAGCATCTGAAATTGAAGGAAATATGGACAAAGTTTTTCGTGTAAATTCATGGATTGCAAGACAGAGGAATTTACCCAGAGATGTGGTGGTCTATTTTACAAAGAGAGTAATGAGAGATGAAGTCATTCAAGCTGCTTATGATACTAATTTGGTAGTGGCTGAGCAAGAAGTTTTGGTTTTAAAAGAGATCCCTCCGAAGATCCTAAGGAGAAGGAAAGATTTTGCATTTCTAGTACAGGAACTTAAGAAACGTGATATTAAGTTTAGATGGGAGATTCCAGTTGGATTGGTGGCGACGTATGAAGGTAAAAGACATCGTTTGGTTACTGTGGCTCAGGCACGTGATTTTTATAGTAATGTGTTAAAAGCAACCCCCCTATCATTTTTGGAAGCTGCAAAAGGATACGGTGGGGGAAAGCTTCAAGACGTTGCAGATAGACAGACAGAGGACAATGGTGTTGGAGGGGATCAAGTCACAGTTTCATCGGTTGCTGCAGGTGGCCAGAAGATGATGCGTGCCGCCCTAAGAAGAGCGAGACGAGAGCAAGAGCAAGACCAGCAGAAAGTTATGGAATCTTCAAAGTGTGCTTACAGGGAAGATGTGGGAGGAGAGCGGTCTAAAGAAGTTTTGGGGGTCATGACAGAGGTGCTCCAAAAGTTTTGGGGCGTTAAGATTGCTGATTAATTTTTAGATTAGAATGTCAATAGAGTAAAATTATTATAGAGGAGAAAGAAAGTTTTTTTTTTCCTTTTCTTTTTGTTAATATTTTACACAATTTAAGATTGCTTGCTAGAAAAGTATGTTAGGGTTATGGACTTAAAGTATGTGTTGAACTAAGAATGGGTATGTAAGCTCCTAATTAATAACAAGTTGTCTTAGAGATTGCCTAAATCTTTTTTTTATATATATTCTTTGTATTTGAACTTTTATTTGAACTTAAGGATGATTTGGAATTGCGAGACATTTGGCGTGATACATGCAAGAACTATTTTTGATCATAGTTTAGTTTGGTTGGAGATTATTAAGATTAACAGAGATAGGCGCTTTTGGCGTGTAACTGAGAATTTGTTTGGAAATTAGAGAAAGGTGGGAGAATGCAAATAGCAGGTGAAAGTTTTTTTGTTTTTCTTCTTTTCTTTTTTCTTTTCTTTTGAAATTAATATGAATAAGGACTGGGATTAAGAAAATTTATTTTGAGTAAAGCTCTTTTTCTGTTTTCCTCTTTTTTTCTACTTTATTTGTAATATTAATATTGTTTGTATTCATTTTATATGAGCTAGAGAGAGATAGAATTTATAGTTTATTGTTGTTAACATAGGGGTGTTTATGTTTGTTTTTTGATTTTATGCCCTGTATTTAGCTCTGGGAAGTCGGGGGGGGAGGAGGGAGTGGGGGAGAGGGATCGGGAGGGTTGGATAGGGGTGGGGGAGGGGGGATTAAAGTCAAAATGTATTGTAAAACTTTTTAAATAAAAATAAAATAAAAATAAAATTTATTAGTCAGAAAGGTCCTGCTAGATTTATTCATAGGTTCAGTGCTTCTTGTTAGCAATCAGAAACATATTTGGGATGATATGAGGGTCATTTCAGAGCTACACTACTGTCAAACACATCTTTCAACTTGTCTAATTTCATACTGATTGTTGCCATCTGCTCAAATATAGCTGTTGGATTTCTATAGTTAAAAGACACTGTTTAGCCACAAAATTATTTATAGAATACTTATGCAGTAAATTGTTTGGTCTGTGTTGAACTATTTTATCTAGTTTATGGAGAATTCGGTACACATATATAGGTTGTTGCTGTACCATTAATCATCATCTCTAAAATATTATTTTTGTAAAGAGGATGAAGTGGGATGGAAATCACTATGCACAATAGAAAAAGATTCTTGCTGCAATATCTGTTACAAAATTCTGATACATTTGAGTTATTTAAATCAATTTGGAAAGCCTGGGATGGTTCTAAGTCTTTTTTTAAATTTTCCCATATTATAAAACTGTTGAAATTGTCAGTGTTCAAAACCCTACATTATTAGGGAATGAAGATACATCCATTAAGGAGGGAATGGTACAATTTGCCACAGCCAACTTGCTGCAGCCAACTCGCCATGGCCAACTCACCACAACAACTCACCATGGCCAACTTGCCGCAGGACAACTCTCTGTGGGACAATTTAGCAATTTGCTTTAATTATTTAAAATAAATAAAAAGTTATTTTAATTTTTGCCACTCACATTTCATTCTGTCTTTCTTTTTGCATACTTTCTGTAATGATTCTATCCCACCATTTCTTTGATATTAGTGTAACTCTTGTGCTGCAGTGATTTGTCTTGTGGTGAGTTGGCCATGGAGACGTGGCCACAGCAAATTGTCATAGACCCTATTAAGGAAACAATAAAGCAAAATAAGCAATGAAAAAGTAAAGTAAGAATGGAGTGTCCAGTTGCCATTGTCATCTTGTAGAAGCAAATAAACAGACAAAAGATTCCTCCACTGTTATTTCTCTTAGAGAATGTCTCTGCCCCAGAATTCCAAGATTATCCTGCATTATGTCTTTTTTCATAAATGCAAATCTGCTGAATGTATTATGGGTTGCATTATTTTCTTTAGTAACCTTTTTAGTGTCCTAGCTAATGTTGCTGTTAATATTATAATATTCATATTACAAAAGAGATAACAAATATCTCAGACTTTAATAGTACTCTGATGTAGGACTCATAAAACAATGAAAACAATCTGAAGACATCAAGTGTGCTATTATATATCTTAAATAGTTTTGGTAAAACTATACCATTCAACAAAGCATCCATCTGGTCCAGGGACTTTCCTGAATTTCCATTTCTTTTTGCAAGAAAATTCTGACAATATGTTTTTATGTTCCTGGAGAAACTCTTCCATTTCAATATGTTTTAAAAATGAATAATAATTCATTAGTTACAAAACATTCTTATTGATGTAACTGACTGTACAAAGCACTGATAAAGTGGAAAATAAAAAACTACAAAACCATTAATTAAAATATTCTATTTCAGTAAATAAAGTCAGTCATCAGCATAGATTCCAGAAATAAACTTCATGGTTTCAAACAGCAGGCTTCATTTTCTCAGCCTTCTTCCTTGTTCTCAATATTTCTATTTCATATATTTCAAAGAATCAGATTGTTCCAAATATAAACTGCTTTAAACTGCTTCCATGAAAGTTTGATATGATTTATCTGTATGGTTTCTAACATAAAATAAAATTAAACTCTTAAGTACCTGTTCTGATTGCATAAATTTGGATTTTTCAGTCTTTTTTTAAATGAATCAAGGAATAATGGATTCCATAATAAATGTTTTAGTTCCTCCCATATAATTAAATAGTTAGTTAGTTGAACCCCAATCAATATTTTAAAAAGAACAAATTCCCTTCTTAATATGTTAGAGAAATTCAAATATTCAGTAGTCAGATCATTTTATTTACTGGATTTAGGAGCATAGCTGTCCATCAAGTTTTATTCCTGTGTGAATCAACACTCCATAAACCAATATCTTGGCCACCTGACAAAATCTATGAGGAGCTGGCTTCAAATAGTCTAACAATCTGATGCCTCATACCTGCTTAGTTTGAAAATGACCTATAAAGCCCTAAATGGCTTGGGTTCGAGATATCTGAGGGAACACCTGCTGCCGGCATCAAGCTCCCTTCGTCCAGTGCCACCGGTAAGAGATTGCCGGCGGACGACACCCAGGGATAGGGCCTTCTCAGTGGGTGCGCCTGCCCTTTGGAACCAGCTGCCAGTGGAGATTAGGACTGCCGCCGACCTCCGTTTATTCCGCCGGGACCTGAAGACCTGGCTCTTCGAGCTCTCTGGCCCAGGCTGAGAATTTTAATTTTAATTTTAATTTTAACTGGGGTTTTATTTGTTCAGGGATGGATATAATTTTTTTTAATTGTTTTTAACTTTTGTATTTTTGTTTTTAATCACCCTGTAAACCGCCCTGAGTCCTTCGGGAAAGGGCGGTATATAAATGTAATAAAATAAATAAATAAAATGGGAGCACACTAGATATGGAAAATAACACTTAGTGTAGATCATGGCCTGCTTATAACCGCAGTGACACTGATACATTCCCCTGAGCACAATTAAAGGCTAAAACAAGTTGGAAACAGACCCGGATGCATGAGTATTAAACTGACAGATAAGAAAAGGATTATTTCAGAGATAATATGAAACTTACTCCTCTGAGACCTTCTGTGCAGCTACCAATGCACTGCTTTCTATATTTTTAAACAAGTTCTGATAAACTTTCTAGTTCTGATAAACCTTTCTAGTTTCTACAGTAGTTCTGATAAACTAGATAACAGTAAGCAGATCCTGGGAAAGTCTGCTTGGCTAACTAACTCTTACCATCAGGAATCCAAGCAAATATTCCTGTGACAATATTTGATTCATTCGTACACTGAAGAGCTTCAAGTATGATTTTCATTCTAATGGTTTATGGTGGAATTATAAGGCATGATTCATTTAATGCAGTTTAAACAAAATAGAGTGCCAGGGTGAAGCTAATTAGCAATCAGTTTCAAATGTTGTCTCTTCTGTCTGATTGTTCCCTAAAGAAAAAAAGGGGTGGGTGTTTTAGTAGCATTGTATAGGGATGCAGGCATGACAAATGGGTATTACAAGAACAAATAAACAAGTCATCTTTTCTGCTATAAAACGTTATACTGCCTCTTCCCCCCCAAATGATGAAAAATTTAGCTCTGTCCCTGAAAGATTCAGCTGTGCATTTCTTTCTTTATAGAGTGTTATATTACAAAAATGTTAACACTGCTGTTTAATTGGGGCAATTTAATAGACCGTATATTTGTCTTCATGTATTGACTGTAAAAATGGTAAGATTAATACTTGCATTTATTTTTTAAAGGCAACAATCACACCCTCCTCTAGTGTCAATTATCCAGATCGTAGTTTTCACAAAAGTGCTTTTCCTCGGGCAACTGGACTTTGCTTTTTTTTTTTCTTGAAAACCTTTTGCTTCTCATCCAAGAAGTTTCTTAGATAAGAACTGAAAAAGCTTCTTGGATGATAAGCAAGATGTTTTCAAGGGGGAAAAAACAAGAAAGTCTAGTTACCTTTTGGAAAAGTTCCTTTGAGTTTCTGCTCTAGTGTTTTTATTTCCAATTCCAAACTCAGTCAAAATCTTTCAGAGATGTCCATCCAATATGTAGTGAATATACACATACTACCTGCAAGATAGTTTAAATTGTTTTTAAATCATTATCAAGCAACCTATAGCCCTGTGGTGGCGAACCTATGGCACGGGTGCCACAGGTGGCACACAGAGCCCTCTGGGCATGCGCACTGTTGCCCCAGTTCTAGGCCTTCAGCTGGGTTTTATAAAACCTTTTTGCTTTAGGCCTCCGTTGCCATGTACAAAAAAAAAGGTTCACTCAATCAATTTCAACTTCTCGTGGGGAAAAAAAAAACTTCTCACAAAGTTGGAATTGATTGATTGAACTTTTTAGTCCCACCCAGTCTGCCATTACCACTGCAGCCACACCCACCCAATGGGCCACACCCACCCAATGGGCCATGCCCACATGGCACCCGATGATACATAAGTGGGTTTTGGGTTGCAGTTTGGGCACTCAGTCTCTAAAGGGTTCGCCATCACTGCTATAGCCACTGGGTTATGTGCAGTTCTCCCAAAGTTCTATTTTTTGACATAAGTACGTAGTCAGAAGCCTAGTTTCTGAGTAGAAGCTTATTCAAAAAATAAACCATGGATTAGACTGGGTACATAATGCAATTCACATCCAACACAACTACTCAGAACAAGAAACAAGTTGAGTTGGGTTGTAAGAAAAAAGTAGACTTACCAGCTCTTAGAAAGGATCACTCTGATTTAAGGACAGATGTGTCAATCACTGAACCCAACATCTCCTCCCCTCATCTACCTCCTCTTTGTATTGGAATTGTTCCAACCTGGCAAAAGCTTTGTAGGAAGTAACACTGCTGTCATCATTCACCCTTCACAGTATGACAGAAGAATTAGAAATAATAGTTTTATGGAGGCCCAAAAGAGAATACTAAGCTCCATGCTTATAAATCAAGATTAACCTCTCTCAGTGTACATTCCATGAAAAGTTTTACCTACCGAATTAAACATAATGTATAGCATGCATTTGTTCAGCAATTGATGTTTGAAGATACGAACATTTCTTTTTCTAAGTAGAGATATAGCAATTGTAGGTTGGGGCCTTTCCTGATCTGATAAATGTTCAATGACTTCTTCTGGCAGTAATCATTTCATTTACTTACAATAGCCTAGAAATAACATTAGTCCTTATAAATGCTTCTAGGTTGGGGAGGAAGGGTATAGAAAAGTCAGAATGGGAGGCAAGCAGCACAATCAAAGCTCTGCCTCATTTGTGCATGAATGTTGACTTGTACCCTTGCACAAAAGGGGCAGGGCTTTGATTGTTTCACTTCACCAAGTATCTTGCTTTGGACACCACTGTATCCTGGAGATTGTGAATAAATACAGTGTCAACTATTCCACCCCACACAAACATTTTAATTGCCAATATAGGCTTTCTTTTATTTATTTCTCTGTTGTGTGTTGGTTTCATTATTTTTGCAAGGAGCTTTTAAACAGACAAGTTTCAATGAATGTAACAAAAACGTTTGGAATGAATACTGAAATAAATTTGGTATTTTTATGTATGAAAATGAATTGAAGTTTGGAAGAAATAACATGCATATATATATATACAACAAATGTCTGCAGACTTAGCTATGAAGAAAAGCAGACTTTCAAGTAACAGGATATTTGGCCTGCTCTGATTGGCAAAATATTATTTCCCATCTTTCTATTTTTCACTTTTCTAACAAAAACAATAAAATCTCAGATGTTTCTATATTGCTGTCTCTGAAGTAATTTTGTTCCCCGGCTTATTTTTCAACACTTATTATGTGGCAAGATAAGAACATTCAGAGAAGCTGTCAACTGCATGGAAACAAAAAGATTCAAGAAACAAAAAACATCACTATAAATATCTCATTGATTTATACCAATAAATACTTCAGTCTTGTTTAGCAAAGCCCATCAGTCCCATACAGATATTTAACTGCAAAAGAACTTTCCCCAGACCTAAGTTCTCAGTACTACTAGGATACATTTCCATAAAACTGACAAAGGAATTGATGATTTTAACTGTTCTATACAAGTTTATCTACCAAAAAGATTTGTTTTATGTAGCCATTTAAGACACTGACAGCTAAAGTGATGGTCTGGGTGATTCAGTTCTTGAATTCTGTAATACTTTTCAAGTCATAAACTTACACTGAAATGACTGTGGACACTACCGGAAGGGTTTAAATCTTCTGAGTTTCATATTTGGGCGGCATAAAACAGTGCACCAGTTGAATATGAATAAGAAATTACAAAGTATTTTAGTTGGTTATTCATTTTGTTTAGCAAAACTAAACAGACATAAAAGATTTGTTTTCCAGTTCAGAGAACTTATTATAATTCAGCTGGAATTTTGATGGAACTCTTGGTATTAATCAGGGGAAAACATTACACTATTAATATTAATTATACCAAGACAGAATTATTTCTTATGGTTATATTTCTTTTGCCACCTACATACATATCTAGGAATATGTCAAAATATTTTGCCAACACTGTCGAGCTTCATGATTCTAGAATGTCTCTCCTGGACATTTCTCAACAAATGCTAGTTGGTAATTTAATTAATATAAGCTGATAAAATAGAGGGCCTTGACAGCAAATCCTTTGATTGCTCCATTGATATATCAATAGAAAATAAAAATAAAAAGATAATAGCATATTCAAAGAGAAAAAAGGTTGTCTGCAAAGTGTATCCTTGAGGATTTCCAGGGATTAAGGAATTCAGAAAACCAGGTGTTTTGACAAGAGGCCAAGGAAATGAAGTCCAGGTAATTGGTTCTTTTGAATCCAGGTATAATAAGCACACTAGTGAATAAAGAGCTTTTAAGCTTTATTACTAATTCAAGCAAACAAATTTAAAAGCATAACTTAAAAATATATATGTACCAAGCAAGATAATACTCAAATCTCTTATGTGCTGTCAGGAACTCCTTAATAATGACAGCATCGATACTCCAAGGGTGGCCAATTTCCGCAGTACTTATTGTTAGGTTCTGCACAGAAGCTCCCAGCTTAAAGCCCAGTTCTAGCCTTTGTATTCAAACTTGGCACCATGACTTTGTGGCCCTGCTTCTATGGTCACAAAACTGAAAGACCTGACCTTGACTTGGTAGCACATGACTCTGGTCTGAGAACTGAAAGTCTGAGACTTTAACTATTGAGTCCCCAGATCATTTGCTGCCCTGGCAGGACAGGGTTAATTTCTTTCTGATTAGTTACCTTATAGGTTAAATTTGGCAACATTGACCTTTCTGGTCAAAGTAGATGCAGCTTGTTCCCTTCATTAAAAAAGCATTCAGGGATTATTATTTATTCCCTTTTCTTGTCTCATCACTTCCTGTTACAAGTATTGATGGGAAAGAGAAGGGGAATGAAGCCATTCCACCCTCCATCTTCCATTCAGAGAAGCCACTCACAGATTTTCGGCTGCAACCTTGATCCATCTGGGGCTATCACATGTGAGCAGTGTATCCTTACATACAGTGGTGGGATTCAAATATGTAAACAACCGGTTCTCTGTGTGGATGCTGCTTCTGGAACTCCATTTTGGGCCTGGGCAACAAAATATTAGCTACCGGTTCTGCTGAACTAGTGTGAACTGGCTGAATCCCATCACTGCTTACATACCTTTAGGCAGTTTAACCCCTGGGGGGCATTGTAGAGGCAGTTATATTTTTGGCCTAGACAGTAAGTAGCCCACATTATAGCTAGGAGGACATGGTCTCTTTTATGGAACATGGCTGCTAGTTATTATTCGTGTGGTAATCTTATATAATTGCTTATTTTTTACAGTTTTACTGGTCTTGCAGTGTTCAGTAAAGTTTAGATGGTGGAATACTGTCTCCTTTGTTGAATGGCAAGAAAGGTTAATTGCCTGGATAGGTTTCCATAAAGCCACAGGGTTACAGATGAGTGAGTCCAGGACATTAATACATTTGCAGCTTTGTCAATATCCCTCTCTCCTGTATTCAGCAAACCAGAGCGAAAAACAAGCAGGTTAACTCTGAATGATCTCTAAAGTTCTAGGCTTTTCTTAATATGAAGAAAAAAAGCAAAGTATGTCAATAAACTCCTTGAAACAACAGTGGTCTTCTGCACTGCCACCATACACACTGTAAGATTCGATCTATATTAGGAGTAAATGGGTTTTGTAAGTTGGATCAGTAGGCACATGTCTAAGTTCAAGAAAGTCATATATTGCCTTTTTTCCCATTTGATGGAGTATATGAGAGCTTTGTTTTAAAGTTAAAAAAACTTATTCCCAGCCATTCAATAATAAAATCAGGATTTTAAAAAATAGAGAATTAGAATTAGAATTTATTAAATTTATATACCGCCCTTCTCCCTAAGGACTCAGGGCAGCTCACAACAATAAAAAGTTAAAAAACATAAAATACAAAATTTAAAAAAAATAAATCATAAAAATAATAAATACATAACAATTAACAATAAAATCTAATTTAAAACTATAGTCAGTCCAGGCTCGATTATTGGAACAGCTATGTCTTCAGGTCACGGCATAAGGACCGAAGTTCAGGGACCGTCCGCAGCTCCAACGGCAACGCATTCCAGAGGGTCGATGCACCCACAGAGAAGGCTCTCCCCCTGGGGGTCACCAGCCGGCACTGCTTAATCGATGGAACCCTGAGGAAGCCGACTCTGTGGGAGCGAACTGGGCGATGGGAGGTTGACAATGGCAGCAGGTGGTCTCGCAAGTACCCCAGGCCTAAGCCATTTAGGGCTTTAAAGGTAATTACCAGCACCTTGAATCACACCTGGAGGGCAACCAGAATCCAATGCAGCTTGCGCAGGAGTGGTGTAACATGGGAGTATCGAGAAACTCCCATAAGCACCCATGCGGCTGCATTCTGCACCAGGTGAAGCCTCCGGGTGCACTTCAAGGGCAGCCCCATGTAGAGAGCATTGCAGTAATCCAGGCGAGAAGTGACAGGACATGGGTGACCGTGCATAGGGTATCTCAGTCCAAAAAGGGGCGCAACTGGCACACCAGGTGAACCTGTGCGAAGGCCCCCCTGGTCACAGCAGTTAGATGATCCTCCAAGTTAAGCTGTGAATCCAGGAGGACACCCAAGTTGCAGGCCCTTTCTGAGGGGGGGCAATACCTCCCCCCATCAGAAGAGATGGAACATGTTGGACAATACGAGATGCCGGTATCCACAGCCAGTCAGTCTTGGAGGGGTTCAGCCTGAGCCTGTTCTTTCCCATCCAGATCCGCACCACCTCCAGGCACCGGGACATCACGTCAAGGGCATCACTGGGTTGGCTCGGGGTGGAGATGAACAACTGGGTATCATCCACATATTGGTGAGACCTCACCCCAAAGCCATGGATGATCTCACCCAGCGGCTTCATATAGATGTTGAACAGGAGGGTGGAGAGAACCGACCCCCGAGGCACCCCACAAGTGAGGGGCCTTGGGGTAGATCTCTGCCCCCCTGCTGATACAAACTGCAAAGGGCCCGAGAGGTAGGAGGAGAACCACCATAAAACAGTGCCTCCCACTCCCAACCCCTCGAGCTGTCGCAGCAGGATACCATGGTCAATGGTATCAAGAACTGCTGAGAGGTCAAGTAGGACCAGGACAGAGGAACAACCCCTGTCCCAGGCCCGCCAGAGATCATCTACCAGTGCGACCAATGCCGTTTCCGTGCTGTAACTGGGCCTGAAACCAGACTGGTGCAGGTCCAGATAGTCCGCTTCATCCAGGAATTGCGGGAGCTGACGTGCCACAACACTCTCAACAACCTTAGCTACAAAGCGAAGGTTGGAGACAGGACAATAGTTATTCAAGGAGGCCAGGTGTAGGGCAGGCTTCTTGAGAAGGGGCCTCACCACCACCTCTTTTAAGGCAGAGGGGAAGACACCCTCCATAAATGAAACGTTGACAACTGCCTGCAGCCATCCCCCTGTCACCTCCCCGGCAGCCGAAACCAGCCAGGAGGGACATGGGTCCAATAGACAAGTTGTAGCGCTCAGTCTAGATTAGTCTTAGAATATAAAGAGATATTCTTTATATAAAGATATATTACTTTATAAAGTGCTACATGGAAAGAAAACAAATATATTTGTTCCTATTTTTGTACTGTAAATCAGGAAAAAATCAAGGATTAGAAGGACTCTTACTCAAACTCCTGCACTGTAGATGTGTCACCCACACTGTCACTCAAAATTTGGGACAGAAAGTCTTCAGTAATGGAAAAATATAAATATATAATATTTATAGTTGCTACTGAAGGGAAAGCTTGGTGGATCAAATGCTTCTGCAAGTTCTCTTTCTGTGGCAGTCATAAGAAACCAGAAGACACTCAACATGGCCACACATGCATCATTCCATAATTGTGCCAAGGGTGCAATTATTTAATAACATCAGGACATCTGATAGAAATATCTAACTCCCATCATTTGCCCTGCCCCTATTTCATCCATGGAGAGCCATATTTTCCAGCTATTCCTTATTAATACCATTTATCTCCAACCAGAATACTTGGATTCAAAAAAGAAGGTGTTTTTTTTTTCCTGGAGTCTTTTCCTTGAAGGTTGAATATTCCACATTCGTATGCATATCACAGTTTCTTATCATGATATGTATATGTAAATGTTTCCATAGAATGGAAAAGACTAAACTGAGACTGCTTCAGAATTACCAGATTTGTAAAAGAGGACTACAGAGGTTAATTTGGATGAAAATATTCATGAATCAAGTATAGGAAAATAATTTCATCAAAGCTCAATAAAATGAAAATGAAAATAGGGCTCATAGCTAATGTGATAGAAAGCAAACTTAAATCTGTACTCTAGATACCATACAATGGAATTCGGAGCCAATAAATACCCTCTTGATCACAAGCATTTTAATATCTTGTTGGTTACTAGGTAGAAAAACATTTGGAAAGCACAAAAGAGTTGTTAAAGAAGTTAAATTCCAGATGTAGGGATATGATGCCATTTACAGTTAATCCTCAACTTACAGCAGTTTGTTTAGTGACCGTTCAAAATTACAATGGCACTGCAAAATGTGACTTATGACTATTTTTTCACAGTTACAACCTTTGCAGCATCCCCATGATCGTGTGATCGAAATTCAGATGCTTGGCAAGTGGTTCATATTTATGACCGTTGCTGTGTCGTGTGATCAACTTTGGTGATCTTCTGATAAGCAAAGTCAATGCGGAAGCCAGATTCACTTAACAACTGCGTTGCTAACTTATCAACTGTAGTAATTCACTTAACAATTGTGGCAAGAAAGGCCATAAAATGGGGCAAAACTCACTTAACAAATGTCTCACTTAACAACAAAAATTTGTGGCTCAATCGTGGTCGTAAATCTATCTCAATAAAATACAAACTGATAAAGATTCATTTATTTAGTCAGCCATCCATCCATCCATCCATCCATCCGTCCATCCATTCATTTGTCACATTTCTATACCATCCATCTCACCTAAATGAGTCTAGGGTGGTCTACAAATGCAGTAGATGTATTTTACAACTTGGGGGAAAAAATCAAATTTCCAGCCCGATAACTATAAACTGTGTGTGAGCCATGAACAATTAAGTATTATTAGATTAGGAAGGGTATACAGATAGTTCCCAGCTAATGTCAGCCTTATATGGTAGACCAGACAGGAAGTATGAGCAAAGGAGCCAAATCTATTTTTTTGTAAGGTTACTTTTAACAGAATCTTGCAAGTCTGACAGCGCATCTTTCCTCCCATTTCCTTTACAGACCAAGAAATTAGGGAGGACCTCTTCGGTGCCTCTTCTCCCACCCATATTGCTGCTGAGGACTAACCTGCCTGTTATCTGACTATTCTCTTGGCTGTGTTTCATTGTACTGTCTCCCAAGATCCTTCCCACGTATGTTGGCAATTGGGAGCAGAATTTCTGTTGCAAAGCATCATGTAGTCATGCTGTTTAGCATGGAAGTTCTTGCACTTCCGGTTGCCACTGTTAAGTGAATCACCACAGGTCATTAAATGAGGATGTCGTGTGTTCACGTTTTCCTACGTTCTGCCAGCTTACCCATTGATTTTGCTTGTAGGAAGTTGGCAAAGAAGGTTGCAAATGGTGGCCACGTGACTGTGGATGCTAGGACGGCCAAAACTTTGAGAAAAAAGTTGTAAGTACCACTCATTCGGTGCTGTTGTAAGTTGAAATGGTCACTGAAACAGTGGTTACTAAGTGAGGATCACTTGTAAAAAGGGAAATCATGATTATTTCACTTGAGCTATCAAATCTTATTTGCATGTGGTTCAGATAGATCTGTAAAGCAAATGCATGATGAGCCTTAATATAAACATATGTTTCGGTTATGCAAGTGCTGTGCCATGAAAAAAAACTAATATTCATTTTTGTATGATTTGTTGCCTTCTTAAAGCTGAACTAGAACTGTGTTTTAATAAAATATAAATATAAACAGCTGTTGACAGAATTTCTTTGCCATATATGGGCTTACCAAAACAGTGTTAGGGATGTGATATTATATAGAAGGAAGGAAGGAAGGAAGGAAGGAAGGAAGGAAGGAAGGAAGGAAGGAAGGAAGGAAGGAAGGAAGGAAGGAAGGAAGGAAGGAAGGCCCTGTAATTGTACCTGATCCATAGTGAAGAACTCTATTGCAGGGCTTCACTCGTTGTACCACTTTTAGGATATGGCAATATCCAAGTACCACCAGTCGCCTAGCAAGGTGTCAAAAACTTGATGACCGTACAGGTAGTCCTCAACTTACAACAGTTCACTTAGTGACTGTTCGAAGTTACAATGGCACTAAAAAAAGTACCCCCCCAAGCCACAGCCGAACAAGACACCTGCCTGCCCACCTGGTGGCGCTCTTTCTCCTGTCCGAGGTTTTTATTGTTGTGAGCATTTCTGTTGAGGATTGGCAGCAAGGGTGGTGTGTGTGTGGGGGGGTGGGTTGTTCAGTTTTTATTCCTCCACCTCTGCTGGGTGGTTGTAGCAGGTTTTGGTCACTTCACATGACCCTGGGACACTGTGACCATCATAAATATGAATCAGTTGCCAAGCATCTGAATGTAAATCATATGACCCTGGGGATGCTGCAACATTCCAGCTGATCGGCACTTCTTCTAGGCTCAGCAGAAGTGCCAGGATCAGTACAGCTTTCCAGCTGATTGGTGCTTCTTCAGGGCTCAGCAGAAACACCAGGATCAGCGCCAAGCTCCAGCTGGAGCCTGGTGCTGATCCTGGCGCTTCCACTGACCCCTGACAGCCTGAAGAAGCACCGATCAGCTGGAAAGCGGCACTGATCCTGACACTTCCACTCAGCCCTGGCAGCCCTGCAGCTCCAGCCATCTCTCGCTCAGGCTTGTGCAGTGCTGCCACCAGCTCAGCTCATTCCCCTCCCCCGCTACCACTTTTCTAGGATGGTCGCATACCACCTACCAGGGCCAATGAACCACAGTTGGTACCCATACCACTGGTTGAAAAGCCCTGGTTTATTGAATACACATCTTAAAAATATCCTTGTACTCTTCTGAGAAGGGTACACAAACTATATCAGCGTAGATCAGGGGTAGGCAACCTTGGTTCTTTTATGACTCATGGACTTCAACTCCCAGAATTCCTGAGCCAGCATGGGAGTTGAAGTCCATGAGTCATAAAAGAACCAAGATTGCCTACCCCTGGCCTAGATGTTCCCCTGATAAAAGCTATCTGGGAACTTTACCTGAGAAAACATTAAGGGCAATGGGTATAAATGTGATTCTTCTGGAATAATGGAAATATTTAATTTTTATCCCACCTTTATTCATAAATATTCAAGCTGGCAAGCATACACAATACTTTTTCTTTTCCTATTTTTCCCACAACAATACTGTGAGGAACATTGAGCTGAGAAAGAATGACTGGCCCAAAGTCACCTAGATGGCTTTCACACCTAAGATGTGATTAGAATTCACAGTCTCCTGGGTGCTAGCTTGGTGCCTCAGATGCTAAGACCAAACTGGCTCTGTTGCATGGTTGTGGCTGATTTTCAGGCATTTTGAACAAGATAATCCCAACAGTCTTTGCATTTACCAGAACATTAAAATATTACCACCACCACCCATATATTTAGATATTTTAATTTGTTCAACCATGTGTCTCTTCAGAAGCCAAACATGTAGTCTTGGGCATTTAGCAAAGTTCATTTTAAGCCAATTGGTGTTTGAACTGGCAGTACTGAATAATCTCCATACAAAGTATTGCAATGTATTTATCAGCTAGTTTTAGGGGGTGATATGGAAGGCTGTTTAACCTAATTATGATACAAGTTATATGCAAACTAATTAATAAAGGTGACAGTAATCAGCTTTGCCTAACTCCCCTATGGATAGATACTCCTCTACTGTAAGTGTTTCCACATAATTAAAAAAATAATAATTTAAAATTTTCATACAGTTTATTAATCAGCAAAAACAAGTGCTTATCTACAGTGGTCTATTTTAAATTTGTAAAAAAGGTAAAGGTAAAGGTTCCCCCGCACATGCGTGCTAGTCGAAGAGCCAGCGTTTGTCTGAGGACGTCTCCGTGGTCATGTGGCCGGCATGACTAGATGCCAAAGGCACACAGAACGCTGTTACCTTCCCACCGTATTGGTCCCTATTTTTCTACTTGCATTTTTACGTGCTTTCGAACTGCTAGGTTGGCAGAAGCTGGGACGAGTAACAGGCGCTCACTCTGCTACACGGCACTCGGGATTCGACCCGCCAAACTGCCGACCTTCTGATCAACAAGCTCAGCGTCCTAACCCACTGAGCCACCGCGTCACTTTTTAAATTTGTACCACATCTTTTATCTAGAGATAGCATCAAATCCAAGTCTAAAATAAGTGGAAGGTAGCCTGAGGAACAGATTCAGTTTCAGCAGTGTATTTTTCCACTAAATGCTATAAAAGTCTTTATCTATGAACAAATGTCCAGCTATAAAACCTGCCTGCTCATCAGCTAATAAATTATTCTGACCAATCTGTAATTTTATTATAAAGATGTTTAAGACAAAGATTGCTAATTATATTTGAAAGACTTATGGGTTGATAATTGGAAGGTAAATCATAATTGCCTTTTTACATATCAGCACTATAGTAGCCAAGCATCACTCCCTTGCATTCTGTACCATAGAGACCATAACAGTGGGCAGGATACTAACAGCAAAATCCACCATTCCAGATTACTATACCTCTAGTGATCTCAGCTATGATAAAATAATTACTTGTGGCTTGGTTGTGTTTCAGTTGTATCACCAGCCCTGCCATTTCTAAACTTGTGATAAGGGCTCAAGGAAAGTCCATCCAACCTAACCCAACCCAAGTAATACAAGCCAAGCCAAGCCATGCCAATCCAATCCTCAGTAATAGTAATCACTCAATTTCCATTTAAAAGTTGTAGCTAGTTGTAAATGAATTAGTAGTAATGGATTCTACCCATCCTACAAGGGTCAACAGGAGAAGCATGCTGCGATCCTGTTGATTGCTACTTAGTGGGATCCAGAAAGTAGCTGCAGCACCTGCCCTGAATTTCCCAACTTTTCAGAACACCTTAAAGCCCTGGTTGCATTTCAGCAAGTGGAGTTAATTTGTTCCTTCACCCAGACTAACCACATAAATTTGAGATGAGTGGCCATATCAATTGAAATATATAAATAAAAAGTTTAAACCCATAAAATGCAATGCTATGGATAGTCACTTAGGTGTATGTGACAGAGATTTATCTACCTGATATTTAGTTTTTGACTAATCTAATGTGCTGTTAGTAGCCTAGTATTATTGTAGTGAAATGAGCAGCCATACAGATTACATTAAATAAATAAAATTGAAAGTTCTCTGTTTGTAGCCCTACTAAGTCAGGATTGCTCTGTAAATCTCAAATAGATGTTTCATAAATTTTTGCAAAACAGTTCAAAAGTAATGATAGATATGAAGTAGTAAATATAGCTACCACGTTTAAAATTATGTATCTGAATAAAAATAACCTCTTGTTTAATACTTAACACTTTCATTAAGAAAAGAAGGAAAATGCTTACTGCATTTACCTGAAAAGATGTCTAGATTTTCTTCCAATAATTTATCTTTAAGATAAGAGATTGTTGATGCTATACTTGCTAAAGAGTAGGGGAGGTAAATTATGTACTACAAATTCAAAAATGTCTTCCTTTTGTTTAAATATGACTATTTGGATAAGTTTTAATAATGAAAGAATCAAACCATTTGTTTTTAATCAAGTAAATATAAGGGATATAGTATATGTAATCACCATGCTATTTGATAGCAATCTCCTTGTCCTTAGATAGCTTTTGAAATACCAAATTATATAATTTTTCCCTCATAAACCTGATTTCTTGCATTTCTTTTTTTTAAATCTTGACAAGTTTTTAATTTTGGCATACTTGTTTGTCAAAGTAGCTCTTATAATGATTGTAGATTGAATAAATTAAATAATAAATTCATAATAAATTGAATAAATATGTTGGTTCAATAATAGTACATGCATACATACATATCCAATAATAGTATGTATATACTTTGACACACCTGCACTGTAAAAAAATTAATTTTGTAGCAGCTTCCTAAAAAATATTTTACAGCTATGTAAATAATATTTATATTCATTTGAACTGAAGCCTGTGTAAGAGAGAATCAAATGTAAATAAAAATAAACCACTACTAAAAGCTCATGTAGCAGTATTGAATTTTATGTTCTGTTAGCTTTATGTGACAAGAATGGAATCTTGAAGTAAAGAGGTAGAATTGTCTTAACCAACTTCCATTTTAACCTAAGTTAAGGCAATGATTGGTCATATTTATGATTTCACCCTAGAACAGGCCTCATAGGATAAAAGGCACAGTGTCATCAGTACAGAGTAAAGCAGAATTGGCTACATGACTGCCTGTTGAGAAAAAGGGTGACATAAATAAAGAGCCACAGACTTTTTAAAAAAAAGTTGTGCCAAAAGACAACTCAATTGAGACCGCCAAAACTGTTTACAAAAAATTCTGAGGATTTTGGCTCATCCAGAGCAAATATGAGGAATGCCTAAAGGATTTGGAAGGATGCACACAATAATCCTTGCCTGTTCTAATATGAGGATTAGGATATATTTCTTCTATAACAGTAGGTAGCAGGTGACTAGGAAGACTAGAAAGGGTCTTTTGCAAAAATAATACTTCCCTGACTCCCCACTCCCACCCCCCCATAATGAGAATGGTCTGAGCGGAAAATGCAGGATTTATTTTTGGTGTTCCACATCACCCATGTTCGTGAGGTAAAGAATAAAAAATTGCTACTTGGTAATGTAACTGAGGCAAATAAAGTTAACTGAAGTGTGAGTGTTGTTTCTATCCTTAAGAGGGGGAAACTGGTGTGGAAAGGTTATGTTTTCAATTATTTCTAGGCAATATTTCTGGCAATCCTAAAATCCCTAATATTTCTCTCAACTCCATTCATTTTCTCTCAATCAGCTTATATACAACATAGTTAAATTTAATTGCTCCATTGGTGGGGTTTGCCAGACAATTCAGATCGATTTCCTTCCTAATGACTAGAATTGTATTCTCTAGGTATAGGCTGGAATGCAGGCAGAAAAACCTCTAAGCAGAAGCTCAGTCACAGCTTTTATAATTCACATCATTGGCCTCATGACAGAAAGTGACAGGAACCTGGAAAAACAGCAGTTGTGCAGTGAAAGCCACTGAAACCCCTATAAACATTTCTGAAGGTAACTGCTAATCTAGTTAGCATTGCTAAATAGACTGACCTCTGTGGTTTGTCAGTGCGATCTACTAGTGCAGCCTTCTGCTCAAAAAGTATGATGGCACTTTACTTGTCCAACCGTTCCTTTTCAGGTTTTTGTCAGGTAGAAATAGCCCATCCTCAGCTACATGGAGGATGTTTTGCAGGATTATGTTAGGAAAGCTGCAGGCATCTCTGAAGGATGTTTTTTTTTTAAAAAAAAAAAAAAAGTTTGAAGGAGTCTGCAAGCTCATCAGCTGCTAAGTATCAATTTCACAATTCCCAATAAATGTGCAGCCTAGGTAAGCCACAATATTGCCAGGGATAGCTTGAGCTTAGAGTTGCGATGCAACTACTTACATGCTGATGCAGGCAAACCAATTAAACACAGCACATAGCATTTTCAGTGAATAAATAACAGTGGATGTTTCCTGCCTTTGCTGGGTTAATTCATGTTTTTTAGCATCAAAAGAGGGCTTCGCTTCTTGCTAGGTAATGGGTCATAGGCACCACACCAGAAATACTAGCTGAAGTCCTTGGCTTGGGATCTACCCATTTCTGCTGTCAGCTGATGTTCTCCTAAATTAGCATCAGAGAATGGTTGATTTTTTTTTTCCTACTGACATTTGAAAGACTGCCATACTATTGATATTCCATCAGCTCTGCTAGGCGCATCAAATGCTGGCAAGAGATGAAACATGGTGGCATTTTAAATGTTAGATCTCTTCCTTTAGTTTCAGTTGCAGACAAGCAATTCAGAGGATGTACCTATGTTTTATTTATGACACTTTTGCCAGTCAAGTCAGACCTAGGCTACTGTGTAGTTTTGGCAATTCCACCAAAGGCATTATTATAATAAGTTAGGTTATGTGTATGTTGAAAAATACTTTTGTTTAGGCCAGATATCTTTTGCTGAAGCTCATTTTCCCCTCCTTTTTTAAAACAACAACAACAACAACAAAATAGTATCTGTGGTCAAAGCATGGTTGGTTGCAATCCAGCACAATATGTTGTTAAAGTATATGGGATCAGCTGTCCAGTGAATTTAAAGAATAAGTGTCATCCTGAATCACAGAACTGAAACTATATTCCCACATTGTCCTTTTGTTAATTAGACAAAACAGCCAGGAAATATTACATTAAAATAATATTGCCAGAAGAACAATATTATGAACAATATTAAGAACAATGGTCATAACTTAAGTGAACATCACTCAAGAAAGAAGTTAAGAAATTGGGGATATAGTTGGTGTAAATGTTTTTGCAGATAAGATTTTCTACCCAGACAAGACTTTGCTATATAAGTAAGTTCAAAATGGCTGCCAAATACAGAACAGCAACCAAAGATTAAACAAGATGGGTAAGAAATGCAATTGCTTTTCATGATGTCTGGGGGAAAAAAACACAGTAGAGGAATGGACAGTTGAATGATAAGAAATCTAAAAGGTAAGGGCTCACAATTTGATAGATTTATGTAAGTTGTGCATCTCATTCCTCCTGCTCTTTTGGCAAGCAGATCCCTACATAACACTGCAAACTAATTTGTAAATTCAGTTTCAAAGACGCCATAAAGGTGTCACACTGTGTCACCTAAAGTGACAATCCTGCACAATTTATATACAGGTTCTTGCTTTCTGATGGAAGAAAAACAGAAATAATCAAGGTTAGTAATACACTTCTGGGAAAGTTCACATCTAAGACCTAAAAATAATATCTTTCTACTTTTCCAGATAGTAAGTATTCTGCTTAAATCAGTATTGCTAATTTAATATATCTAACACATTATAATAAGGATGTTTTGATTTTATAAATAGGTTTCTTCTTGTGTCTGTTGTGAACATGTGTGTCTCTGAGGAGGAGAACGAGACATTCAAAGAAATGCAGGCTATTCAGCTGTATTTTTACTGTGACATGTGGCTTTTAAGTACTGGAATCCTGATATGAACATGAGGTTAGGAGCAAATCTGATAGGTAAACAAATTAAGAATTGTAGACTTTCACACCCACCTAAAACTGATGTGGATTTCCAATATGCATCATGCAAAACACAATGTGGAGGTTCCAGAAGGAAAATCCCATGAGAAGTTTCAAAATTCCAAAGGATTTATTTATGTGCTTCATTCCTTTCAGCTTCTACTGTACACCCCAAAGGTTCTGTGTTGCTTCCTTCTAGGAATAGGATTGGATTAAAAATGTAGTACAATCAAAATGTATCAGCAGATCTCCATTAGATGCACTATCAAGTGTGGGGATATGTTAATCAAAATTGTCCTGAAACATAGCTCTCTGGAGGCACAATAGGGAGATTGGGAATGGGATATCCAGACACATGCTGTTGCACAGAAGGAGGACATAATTGAGATGACTTAAGTAAGGGTCCTTGTAGACAGCTTTCCATTAGTTGAAAGACCCTCAACAATCTGTTCCATCAGCTGACACCCGATGGGAAGATTCAATAGGAAGCCAATTAGTGGGTCTATAGTATTGGTGTTACATTATTTCCATCTTATTATCAGGTGCCTCTTGCAACATCATAAAAAGAAAAATACAAAACATTAAAGCATTAAATATTAAAATTATAGAAATTATATGTTAGGAACCAAAATACAACCAGGTGGGGGTATGTGATGATCTACTTTCTCCAGTGTGGAATGGTCCCATCGAGGCTCCAGGCCAGAGCCAGGTGATGAGGCTGTTTTGAAAGGCCAAGAGGGGAAGGGTGGCTCTTGCCTCAATACGCATGAGTGACTGACTGTAGGAACTCACAATCCAGGCAAAGGCAAAACTGGTACACAACACAAAGTTATGTAAAGGCTCTCCTAGCCATAACTGCCACCTTTGAGTTCAGAAGAACTGCCAATTTGCAAATGGGATTTGTCTAAGGCAGGGCAATCCTATCCAGAACTAAAAATGTTAAACTCTATATCTCAAAGCCCACCATACCCATAGTCTTTCCAGGATTCAACCAAAGCCTGTTGTCCCCAATCCATACTCCCCACAGCCTCCAGGCATTGTGAGAGGGCAGCAAAAGTGACACTTGGCTGGAGATAGAAACTTTAGTATCATCAACATACCTCATCTCATGGTGGTGGATGGTCTCAACCAGTGGCTTCATGTAGATGTCAAAAAGGAGCAGAGAAAGTGACTAAGGCTGCTTCTGTCCCATAACTGGGCCTGAATCCCAACAAGAAGGCATCCATTTCATCTAGGGCTCTCTGAAGCTACCGACTAACCACTTTTTCCACCACATTTGAATTAAAGTTGTCCGAGCAGGTGGACCTAATCATGTTTTTTTTTTTTTGAGGAGGGAGGAAGACCAGGGCTTCCTTAAAAGGTCCTGGAAACTTTGAGGAGACTGAGGAGACTGAGTTCAGAAGGATTCTCAGTTGTGCACATACCCAGAATTAACCTGTCCCCTGACTCAATCAGACTTTGAATTCATAGTTGCTCTTTATTCCTAGTTAAGAGATAGCCTTTCCCAGGGGCTGCATGTAGATGTAAAACATAAGCATGGGAAAGATATTGCCCATGAGAGCAACAGTGACTCATCATTTTTCAACTCTTAGCTGGAATCAGCTATATATAGGCAGGGCTTTTTTTTTTCTCATAGAACACTCAGAATGGTGTTCCAGCACCTTTTTATTTGCAAAAAAAAAGAAAAGAAAAGAAAAGAAAAAAGCTCCCTCTATTGGCTTTAGGAGTAGGCAATCTTGGCTCTTTTTTATGATTCGTGGACTTCAATTCCCAGAAATTCTGAGCCAGCCACGCTGAGGGGAAAGAGAGAGGTTTCCAAGCTGAGCCATGCTGGCTCAGGAATTCTGGGAGTTGAAGTCCTTGAGTTATAAAAGAGCCAAGGTTGCCTAACCTGCACTAGAGGAGGGCATTAAAATTATTTACAAGGTTACTTCTTTAGGAACTAAACTTTTAGAATCTAAAACAGCTAATTCAAAAAAGCCAACAGGAAAGAACCCCACATTTTTCATCTGCATCTGTCTTTTGGAAGGTAAAATTAGATAACAAAATAATCTATTTCCTATGTTAACATCTCTGCAATGAAATCAATAAAGGTAACAGGAACGAAATGAGAAATATTTTTCTCAATGTAATATGTCTAATTTAGCTGATGCTAGAAAAAAATAGTATCTTTTGTACACTCTTGAAAACTATTTTGAATCTCTAACCATCTATTACAACTAAACCACTTTAAATTAAACAATTCTTAAGAATAAAATATTCTTAATTTGGACTTTACTTTTACTGTTTGGAATGTTGTGTGTTTTGAAAAATAGAATATTGAGAATCTAGTTATGTTACACTTCAGTCTTTAAATAATTAACCTAGTATATACATAACAATATATGATGTTTTCCATGGTGAGCTTAACATCAATAACAACATTTATTTAAAAGGCTAAAATAATTTCTGGTGGTATTATCTGTACATTAAAATTTTGTTTAGTCACAATCTTTCACTTTTCACATTCTGGACAAGCAGTGGTCATGTATCCTAGCAAAAGATGTTACATATTTTCATAAGTGTAGTCAGTAGCATATGCCTTTTTAAAAATATCAAACATGCAAAGAAACAAAAGTAAGTCCAAAATATCTCTATTACATCCAGAAATGCCAACTTTGCAACCAATATTTCTCATCCATAACTGTGGCACCCTACGGATACCTGCATACATGCAAATGCTTCTCTGGGATCAGTAACACAGCAGGGATAGCTTTTTCCTTCCAGTAACAGATTGCTGGGAAATACCAAACATGGCCTTGAGAATTCCAATGTTTGTTACAAAATTTTCTGGATGTGGTTGGCAAGAGGCTGTTTGGTGCCAGAGACCACTGCCATGAGGAGCACAGCTCTGGGTCGGGGTTCGGAGCAGCTTCGGGTGGGGGCTCAGCACGGGCCGTGGCGTGGCAATTGCGGGGAGGGGAATTTCCACGGCGGCTGTGGGGAGGGGAATCCCTGTGGCATGTGGCTCTGAGCCGCAGGGGTGGGGTGCAAAGGACAGGTGGCGACGCTGTAGTAGAGACAGCGGCATTGCTCCCGGTGACAGCACCTCTGAGTTCCGGCACCTTTTTTTTATATATATATATAAAAAGCACCTTATACAGGACATCAGGAGGAGATCTGGAAAAGAGGCATTGTTTTAACATACAAAAAATAAAACCCTTTTCTGCTTGTTTGCTTTAGGCACACATAGACATAAACCCACACAGCAATCACAATTATTAGATTGTATTGCATTTTTCAATAAGAATCAACTTCAGAGCATGATATAGATATCTTTTTAAAATAAATTCTACCATGAGAGATAAAGTAGAAAAATTAGGTGATAGACTAAGAAGGGACAAACTGATTTGGCCTTTTTTAGTTTTATTCTCATTTTTTTTAAAAAATAGTTCTTCATATGAGAGATTGAAATGATTATACCAAGGGAGAGTCCTCATAGTTATAATTGATCTTTCTACAATTAAGTAAATACTGCCCTCTGGTGGCCAACTGTTTAAACTTCTCTTTTTTAAAAAAGCATATTACTATAGGTACCTGTAGAAATAAACTTGCAGAACAGCTTGACATTATACAATTTTTACAAACTTTCTGACACTTGCAGTTAAACAATAAAACTACTTTAAAATTTCTGTTTAAAAGAAAATGCATTTATATATTCATACAGTTTTAAAAGTACATAATGAATTCTGATATTTTGGGAGAAAATATATCTGATCCAATTTCTTTTTTATACATATATAAAAAATCATTGTGGTAAAATAGAAATATAAAGAAAAATTAAGAAAGTTAAGAAAGAAAGGGAGGTGCAAGAAAGAGAAAGAAGAAAGGGATAAAGTAGTGACTTCCAACACTTTACAGTGCAGTAGAATATAAAAAAGAAATTACAACTTCATAACTTGACTTTACATTTCTAAGTATTTCAATCCATTTGTATAACAGCAAAAACATCCTAATGAACAAAACCTAAAATTAGAGTTTCTTTTTTTTTCAGTTTTGAGTACAAAATCCAGAAGTGATTACCAAATGGAAACAAAACTAGAGGAATCCTTGTCTTTAATTAAAACAAATTAATTTTGCCATCACCACCCACTCCATCATCTTCACCATCAATTCTTTCATTATCTGAGAATTATCTGAGCCCATATCTGAAGGAAAGATTATTTTTAATTTGAATGTAAAGATGATTTTTCTTGAATATATATATATTTAAAATGAAAGTTTAATGCAGGCACGGGTCATCAGAAATCTGCAAAAGAAGAAAAGCTTGAAAAGACAGACATTTATCCCTCTCTCATCATATTCACTGTTCAAATTATGCTCAGACAGTGAGATGGGCCTCATATAAATTTAATAAATAAAATTACTAAATTTTAACCGACTAAACTAAAGCAGAAATTGTGTAGATAAGCAAAAAACAACTCTACATTAAAAACACAGAAAATTGTGAATTTGATCCAAGTTTTCAGAATAAACCTATAGAGACATAAAAAGGAAGAATGGTCAAATCTATACTCCTGTTAAAGTGATACCAACCAGGGAGAATGGAAAAGAAAAATAGAGAAACAACAGCTATTTCATTCTGACAGATCACTAAAAAAATATTTAAAAATATGTTCATGCTTAGCCTGAAGAATGAATAATGGTAGTCTTCACTAGACTGTACAAAGAAATATAGAACTTTAGATTTCATACAACACAAAGAACTAGAAGTAACCTTAACACAATTTCTTGGTAAAGTTTTTACAGTATGCCTAAAGACATAGAAAATCTTGAAACAGAAATTCTTCTACTTTTCTTGACCTGGAGTGCCCCAGTATCCCAGACTTTAAACAGAGCTTGTGAGAATGGATGTTAAACCCCAGTCTTTCTATTGAACCTAGTTTTAATATGGCCAGTCAAGCAGAAGAGAGGCCAGACAGATCATAAAAAGTATCTTTCCCTCATCTCTCCTTGACTTTGAAGAAAAGGGAAGGGAGAGGTCTAATGCTCAACAGACTAGCAATGTTCTCTTTAAACTGGGCCAAGATGTTAATTAGAGAAATGGAAGTGTGACACCTTCTGGGCCCTTAAGACTGTTAAACCAAGCAGGAAACATTGAGAATGTACAAAAATGAATGTGAATATAGGATTCAGGTGGCTAACAGTCTTGCTTACTTAATTGGTTTTCTGTAATGCCTCCTCAGCTGTATGATTCTGGGACCATAAGCAGGCTTTATACTTGGAGTATCCACGAAAGGGTTTTAAAAATAAATCAGCTTTGATATATGCAATATTTGGATATCTCATGGGAGTTATGCTCCTATCACTAATTTTGTGACTGATGCTCTTAAAACTACTTGTTAGTAAGGGAACATAGTTTAACTAAGTTGCAGGCATGTGTGTTTGTTACTTCTTCTTCTTCTTCTTCTTCTTTTTGCTCCTGAGATGTTATTTCTAGAAAATTCTACAGAGAGACTAAGACTTGAGGTATTTGTTCTCACCTTTTCTCCCTTTTATTTTCTGCAAACTCTTCAAATGCTAAAGAAAAAAGCTATGTTGACCAAAAGAGATAAGTAGGTAAAAAAGGCTCTATAACATTCTATTTTTCTCTTTGCCTTCTCTCATGAAAGAGAGAACAAGAGAAGCTGAGCAAAGAACAAACTGCACAACCTTATTACACTGTGTAAACGTCAAACCAATAGTAAGGCCATACAGTGCATGCCAGAAGCTTATCTTTCTACTCAGCACATCCGGGCCATTTGATAAAAGTGGAGAACAAAAAAGCACAGGGAAGGTGATGGATGTCTACTCTTACTCACTAGGTATTGTGAATAGCATAGCAGATAATGAGTCTTGTCTTCCTGAATTTGTTTTAGGTTCTCAAAGGAAAAACTGAATCTGATTGTCTTAATGCCAGCCAACATTAATCTTGGGCTCTGGAAGAAAACAAGGCTTTTTCACATGGCGTATGGATCGAAAAATGTGAGGATGCATTGTATTCCAACTGCAGATGAAATAGAGATTGTCTTTAAAATCATTAGAAGATGATATAACCCTAGATTTTTAGACTTGGAAAATCTAAACTTTATCAACTCATTCTCTGGATGATGTCTAGAGTGTTACTGACAAATGGCCATACAGACAGTATTATGTACTTATAATAAGTACGTCACCTCCCAAGAATGTCATTGGAAAATGTGCTTTAATGTTGTCGTGTATGGGAAGGATTCAATAATTTTATATGCAATTCTTACTAGCAAATAAGGACCCCAAAGTAACTTTTGTCATTGCAAAGTTGTTTTTGCAGCCTGTAAAAGACATGTATTGCTGACAGCAAAATAGTGCAAGCTCACTTGCAGGTATTTTATCTTGTACGGTTTATTTTATTCCAAATGGTCTACTTTGTAGCTCTCATTTGTAGGTTTCATTTAATAGATTTTATTTAGTCTGGGTCATTGACCTGCAATAAGTAATTGGAATTTGAGGATTGTGGGGATGCTGTTGGTATATTTCATAACAATAATGTCTAAAGTAGCCTAAGAACTAATAAAAAGCCAAAAGATTGTAATGAGCAGCACTGAAGCCATTTTGCAGGGAAGGCTAGATCAGTGATGGTAAATGTGAACGTTGTAAAGGTGTGTAATAGAAAGATTAAAGACTTAAGCATTGTTGTTTACTGAGGTTATTGTTTCTATAGCCATTGTGGCTAAGGATAGCTGAGAGGGGAGGGGAATACACATGGAATGTCTATGCTAAGAAAGTGTAAACAAGTAGAAGGAGTATATGATTGGTCAATGCCTTGTACACTTTTTTATTAATGATTACATGTAAATTAGGAATCTATAGCAGTGGTGAAAAGGAATGGCCCAAACTGGCCACATCTCATCTCTGCCTGCTTGCCAATTTTGGCTTTGTTGCAATAAACAACTTTCTCATCTTTCCACATGTATCTTTCTGCTTTTTATTTTAGCCTGATTTAGGAACAAACTTCTTAACTTCTAACAATGGTCTAGTTTACCCTTTCAGAACAAAAAGAAACAAGCTTGCTCCATAGTCTATGGGAATTTCAGATATGTCATCTCTAACCTAAACCTGTCCTTTCAATTATTCCTCCAGATCACATACCATTCTGGGTACCCTATTCTAAGCAAACTATAACTTGCAAAAGGCCTTAAAATGTTGTACTCAGAAACTGGGCATAGCTGTAACCCAAGCAGAACCCAATAGGGTGCAAAATAGCTTCCTGTTATCTACAACAGAGGTCCAAAACCTTTTGGGCATCAGGGACCAGTTCCATGGAGAAAGACTTTTCAACGGACTGGAGAGTGCGTGGTTTTGTATGCTGCCTCCATGCTACAGATGGGGCTTTGCTTGTTTGTTCAGACCAGTTGCCTGTATGCCATGGCCCAGTACTGGTCCACGGACCAGGGGTTGGGGACCCCTGATCTACAACCTACTACAGAAAAGATTTCTTTAGGCAGCACCCATGTATTAAGGACTATCACATTATCAGCCCAAGGAAATATAATGGTCGATTCAGTGGCCTATTTTAATTTAAGAGAAATCTCATGTTCTTATCAGGCATGTCAAGAGTTTAATTCTGCTAATATCAAGATATTATGTACTACCTATTGCCATTATACATATCAATGCAAGCAATTCATACTTAATAGTGTCCCAAAATTAATGGGATACTCATAATGCAACCTTTTTAAAAGCCATAATCAGCCTTTTGTATTCTCAGATCTTCTTTTAAACTACTTCAAAACCACCCATGCCAAGAAGAGAAAAGAAAGGTGTGTTCTCCAAGTGCATGGCTTAATTTATCAGTTTTTATTAAAAGTGATAGAAGTGCTGAATACAATCTAGTTACATTGGAAAACATAAATCATAACTGTCAAGATCAAGTACATCTTCCCAAACACAGCTGCCTGAGGATTAAAATTTAATTTTAAAGTGTTTCTAATGACAAAATTTTTGTTATCATTATGGTTAGATAGCAAGGAAAGTCATTCTGAAATGTGCCAAAGATGTGAGTAATTGTACCTGAACCATTCGATCAAGCATAAAGGAAATTAAAGAGCTTTATGATGTTACAAAGTCTAAAAACAGTATTTTAATTAATTTTACAAGGTTCAGCTACTAGGTATCACCTTTTTTGGTACAAAAACTGGTAGTAATTGTTTTTTTTTCCTTCCAAACCTCAAAATGTTAGTTTTCTCATTTGCTTTCTATCCTACAAAGAGTTGTACCAACATGGTAGTTACTGCAAAGAAAAAATAATCAGTGTTGGATTCATGCAAACATTGCTCTTCATAAATGTAATGCAGATCATTGCTTATTCATCTTAGAAGATTAACAACCCAGTTCAGTATATATTCAAAATATAAGGAGGATCCAGGGAAATTTCTTCCACTGAGAGCATACAGTAGTTTATTAAGTAGATTTATGAACTTCTTTTATGTCTGTATGAGAACATTGTGGCTGAATTCAGGCAATATATGTAACTAGATCTGTTAATAACCCTGTGAGCATACTAAAACAAGTATTAATGGGAGGGAAGGAAAGGAAAGGAGAACTTTTAATCTAAAATTATAACAGGGTATTTGTGATCAAACTAGTATGCTGAAGTCAGCTGCATTATGTGAATTGTATTGCATCAAACTTGGTTAACTGGGCTGTTGGTGAAGATCCATCCATATAATCCTCCAGGAAAAAAAATCAAGAATATAAAATGGCTGAATGCAGAACAAGCCACTACAAAGTTCACCATCAATGTCTGACAGCCACAGAACACAAATATCAAAGTACACTCTGCTTTATCTTGTCAATGGGGAAGATGCATTGACGTAAAAAACCTTTGTTGGTATTTTTTCTGGTACAAGCACTCTCTGGTATAATTCCTCATTAAGTGGTATAACTGGTTTGATACCAAGAGAGGAACTTGGAAACTTGGAAAACAGAACGGCTTATTAGTAGCTGCTTATTAAATACTTAGTCAGGTCAAATTTGGAAGCCACAATCAAGTTCAAGACATAGGCAGAATTGTCTTAAATCAGCCCATTTGCCATGGCCCAGAGTTCCTCATACAAGAAAATTAACAAGGTGTTTGGAAATGTTTAGTTTTGTTGGTACCACTAAGACAAGTTGGACGGTTGACTTTAATCAGCCAGGATTTCTCCCTAGATGCTTCCTAAATCTTTTGAGGGAACAATTTTGATTTTGCCAGTTCTTAACTTCAGGTACTCTCTTTATTTTTCACCCCTGCAGCTTTTGTTGCTTCCACTGTGTTGGATCTGTGGTGGCAAATATTTAAATATTTTTTTTAATGCCATTTATATCCCGCCCTTCTCCGAAGACTCAGGGCGGCTTACAATCTAAGCACAAATCAATGTGCTTAGCAATAGCCTTCATTCTATGTATATGCCTGCTTATTAGGGCTTTCGGGGGGCCCCAAGCAGCATTATTACAAAGTCAGCTTATTGCCCCCAACAATCTGGGTCCTCATTTTACCTACCTCGGAAGGATGGAAGGCTGAGTCAACCTTGAGCCTGGTGGGATGCGAACCTGCACTAATTGCAGGCAGCTGGTGTTACTTAAGGAGGCATTAGCCCACTGCTCCACCAAGGCTCCTATTCTGCAACTATGTCTTCTTTCTGGAAAAGTGCCTCTAATATCTGAATAGGCATCTATATGGGAAGTCACTATCAGCTGCAGGTCCAGAGGTCATGGAATGCCAGATGCTAAAATGAGAAACTATGGCTAAAATTATGGGATAGTTCTGTGATGTGAAGTAGAATATTATTATTTTAATTTGTAATTCCTGATCTGAGAAACAGTGCAAAGCAGGCATAGAAGGACAATTTCAGCCGGTGGGAGAAAAGGCAATACAGTCCAGAGGTGGGTATTGTAGAAAGGTGGGTAGTCAAGAAGGGTGCACTGCAAAGACTTCACCTTACTTGGCTTACTATAAGCTTACAACTGATTTTTAAAGCTTTGAAAATTATGTTTTTTAGCTCTGTCTAACATTAAGGAAGCCTTTCTGAAATCCATATGATTCTCACATATTGAGTTGGTCTCCTGTGTGGAGCTGAGCCCTTAGGAATATGTCCGAGACCTCCCAGCGACTCTAGATACATTGGAATTCTGACTCAAATTGAATTCAGTTCAAGTGAGATAAATACATAGTACATTTTATTCATTTTTATTTGTTTTCACGTTTCTGTAGTCTCCATCTCCCTCAAGGAGGAACTTACATTAATTACGATATACAGTAAATGCAAATAATATAGCTGCTTAATTAGCCCAGGATCTAATAGTAACTGAGTATTTTAAACTCATAAAGTTTGAGATTCTCTATAGAGCTATCGAAATCTGTACAACCATTAGGTGGAAACAAAGAATTAGAGGTGGCTGGATCTCTTTGTTGCTATCTATTGCTCATCCAGTTCTTGAAGTCCTGGTTTGGGTGCCTTACTAATTAATCTTTATGTCTTTTTCCTTTCTTCTTCTTTTTGCTTGATTTTCCACCTTCTTCTGGATATGTATATCTCCATCTTAGTGTACTCTGAGTTCTTCCTTTTCCATTAGTGATCTCCATTTGTTCTTGTATTTCTTCATTCATTTCCACATTCCCTTCAAATGTTATGGATTGTGATAATCTGAGAAGTATCTGATTGACAAACACTGATGAATATTCAACCACTTGTCTTCTGTATATCTTACTTTAATTAACAGTATGTTACTCCATTTGCAAGATCAAGGTGGCAAAGGAAAGTGAGAGTATAACTGTTTTACTTTTACTGTTGTTTGCTGAAACTGAAACACTTTTTTTCCCTAATGTGTAAAAATATATAATGCTATACCACTGCAAACTAGCATATACGATTAAGGCAATATGTGGAGAATTTCAGAAACTAGGCCTATATAGACATATCCCATCAGAATGAAAGTTACAGTTGCAACCATTACATTACTAGGTATATAAGAAATCTGCCATAGATCAAATAATTCTGCTCTATTCTGTAGTTCATCTCAAGTACTGAACCACCACACTTAAAAAAGGATTTAGTCAAAATGAAAAAAAAAAGAATTACATAGAAGTTCAAGAGGGGGGTTGATCAGGGGGCTAGAAACTAAGTCTTGTAAAAAGAGGTTGCGGGAGCTGGTTATGCTTAGTCTTAAGAAAAAGATTGGTGGGGATGTGATAATACTCTTCTGAAAGAATGTGACATACAAGATCAAGACTTTCTTTCTCATTCAAGACTGCAAGACCCAGAATAATGTACTTAAGTCCAGGAAAGCAGATTCTGATTAAATATTAAGGGGTGGTGATGGAAATCCTAATATTGATGGTACTTGGAGAGTGGAAGCAATTATTCTAAGTACTGATAAGCTTCTTTTTGCTGGGAAGTTCAAGCTGAAGCCAGGCAGTCATCTGTGGGATGTTTTAACAAGGATTACTACTCTAAGCAGGAGATTTGATTTTAAGAATAGAATAGAATAGAATAGAATAGAATAGAATAGAATAGAATAGAATAGAATAGAATAGAATAGAATAGAATAGAATCTGGAAGGGACCTTGGAGGTCTTCTAGTCCATCCCCCTGTTCAAGCAGGAGAACCTATACCATTTCAGACAAGTGACTGTCTAGTCTTTTCTTAAAAACCTCCAGTGATGGAGTGCCCGCGATTTTTGAAGGCAAGCTGTTCTATTGCTTAATTGTTCTCACTGTTAGGAAATTCTAGGTTGCTTCTCTCTTTGGTCAGTTTCCAACCATTGTTTCTTGTCCTGCCCTTTGGTGCTTTGGAGAATAATTTGAATGCCTCTGTTTTGTGGCAACCCTTCAACTACTTTCCTCTCCAATTGCAAAGTAACCCTTTCCAATTCTATGGTTCACTGCAAAAACAAGTAGAAGAGGCCTGAGCAGAAAATAAAGAACAGCTTTACTCAGATGAGGACATTCTGATTCATAATAATCTATATTACAGAATAATGTATTTATAATGGTATAAATAAATATGTTCAGTGTTACATGGCTTTAGATTACAATTTAAAGGCACTTTAATAAGTGCAAGACACAATTAAAAAACAGAATAGAGAGTTTGCAGTCTTGTGTTATTTATTAATACTATCAGTTAAGAGTCACTCATCAATTAGATGGGCAGCATATACATTTAATAAGTAATATTAGCTACAATATTAATATGGGGGGAAAAAGAAAATGTTGTTGTTGTTGTTAGCTGCGAAGTTGTGTCCGAGCCATTGCGACCCCATGGACAACGTTCCTCCAGGCCTTCCTGTCCTCTGCCATCTTCTAGAGTCCATTTAAGCTCACGCCTACTGCTTCAGTGACTCCATCCAACCACCTCATTCTCTGTCGTCCCCTTTTTCTATTGCCCTCAATCTTTCCCAGCATTAGGATCTTCTCCAGTGAGTCCTTCCTTCTCATTAGGTGGCCAAAGTATTTGAATTTCAACTTCAGGATCTGGCCTTCTAAAGAGCAGTCAGGGTTGATCTCCTCTAGGACTGACCGGTTTGATCGCCTTGCAGTCCAAGGGACTCACAGGAGTCTTCTCCAGCACCATAGTTCAAAGGCTTCAATTCTTTGGTGCTCAGCCTTTCCTATGGTCCACCTTTCACTGCCATAAATTGCAACTGGGAAGACCATAGCCTTGACTATACGCAATTTTGTTGGCAGGGTGATGTCTCTGCATTTTAGTGTGCTGTCTAGATTTACCATGGCTTTCCTCCCCAGGAGCAAGTGTCTTTTAATTACTTGGCTACAGTCCCCATCTTGCAGCCCAGGAAAATAAAATATGTCACTACCTCCATTTCTTCCCCATCTATTTGCCAGGAATTGAGAGGGACGGATGCCATGATCTTGGTTTTCTTAATGTTTAGTTTCAACCCAATATTTACACTCTCCTTCTTCACTCGCAACAAGAGGCTCTTTAGTTCCTCTTCACTTTCTGCCATTAGAGTGGTATCATCTGCATACCTTAGGTTGTTGATGTTTCTTCCGGCAATCTTAATTCCAACTTTTGATTCATCTAGCCCTGCCTTTCTCATGATGTGCTCTGCATATAAGTTAAATAGGCAAGGTGACAGTATACAGCCTTGCCGGACTCCTTTCCCAATTTTGAACCAATCAGTGGTTCCGTGTCCAGTTCTCACTGTTGCTTCTTGGCCTGCATATAGGTTTCTCAAGATGACAAATAAGGTGGTCTGGTATGCCCATCTCTTTGAGGACTTGCCACAGTTTGTTATGATCCACACAATCAAAGGCTTTAGCATAGTCAATGAAGCAGAAGTAGATGTTTTTTCTGGAACTCTCTAGCTTTCTCCATGATCCAGCGTATGTTAGCAATTTGATCTCTAGTTCCTCTGCCTCTTCGAAATCCTGCCTGTACTACTGGTAGTTCTCGGTCCACATACTGCTGGAGTTTAGCTTTCAGGATTTTAAGCATAACTTTACTAGCATGTGAAATGAGTGCAATGAGTGTGATAGTTTGAACATTCTTTGGCACTGCCTTTCTTTGGAATTGGAGTGTGAACTGATCTTTTCCAATCCTGTGGCCACTGTTGAGTTTTCCAAATTTGCTGGCAAATTGAGTGTAGCACTTTTACTGCACTGTCTTTTAAGATTTTGAATAGCTCAGCTGGAATACTGTCACCTCCACTAGCTTTGTTGTTGCTCAGCTTTTCTAAGGCCCACTTCACTTCACATTCTAGAATGTCTGGTTTGAGGTCAGTGACCACCTAATCGTGGTTATCAGGGGCATTAAGCTCATTCTTGTATAGTTCTTCTGTGTAATTTTGCCACCTCTACTTTGTCTTTTCTGCCTCTGTTAGGTCCCTGCCATTTTGGTCCTTTATCATGCCCATTTTTGCATTAAACGTTCCCTTCATCTCTCCAATTTTCTTGAAAAGATCTCTGGTCCTCCCTATTCTATTGTTTTCTCCTATGTCTTTGCACTGTTCATTTAAGAAGGCATTCTTATCTCTTCTAGCTATTCTCTGGAATTCTGCATTCAATTGGGTGTATCTTTCTTTTTCTCCCTTGCTGTTCACTTTCCTCCTTTCCTCAGCTATTTGCAAAGCTTCCTCAGACAGCCATTTTGCTTTCTTGCATTTCTTTTTCTTTGGGATGGTTTTGGTTGCTACCTCTTGTACAATGTTGCGAACCTCTGTCCATAGTTCTTCAGGCACTCTGTCTATCAGATCCTTAAATCTATTTGTCACCTCTACTGTATATTCAACAGGAATATGATTTAATTTATACCTGACTGGCCTAGTGCTTTTCCCTACTTTCTAAAGTTTAAGCCTAAACTTTGCAGCAAGAAGCTCATCGTCTGAGCCACAGTCAGCTCCTGGTCTTGTTTTTACTGAGTGTATAGAGCTTCTCCATCTTTGGCTGTAGAGCACATAGTCAATCTGATTTCTGTGTTGACCGTCTGGTTATGTCCATGTTTAGAGCCGTCTCTTGGGTTGTTGGAAAAGAGTGTTTGCTATGACCATCATATTCTCTTGACAAAATTCTATCAGCCTGTGCCCTGCTTCATTTTGTACTCCAAGGCCAAACTTGCCCGTTATTCCGGTTATCTTTTGGCTTCCTACTTTAGCATTCCAATCCCCCATGATGATAAGGACATCATTTTTTGGTGTTAGTTCTATAAGGTGCTGTAGAGCTTCATAGAACTGGTTAATTTCATCCTCTTCAGCACCGGTGGTTGCGGCATAGACTTTGATTACTGTGATATTGAATGTTTTGCCTTGGATTCAAACTGAGATCATTCTGTCATTTTGGGGATTGTATCCCAGTATTGCTTTTCCTACTCTTTTATTGACTATCAAGGCTACTCCATTTCTACTGAGGGATTCTTGCCCGCAGTAGTATACCTGATGGTCATCTGAATTAAATTCACCCATTCCTGTCCATTTTAGTTCGCTGATACCTAAGATGTCGATGTTCAGTCTTGTCATCTCTTGTTTGACCACGTCCAGCTTTCCTTGATTTGTGGATCTTACATTCCAGGTTCCTATGGAGAAAAAAATCTTTACAGCATCGGACTTTCCTTTCAACACCAAACACATCCACAGCTGAGTGTCCTTTTGGCTTTGGCCCAGTCGCTTCATTCTTTCTGGCACTAGTAGTACTAGCCCTCTGCTTTTTCCCCAGTAGCATATTGGACACCTTCCAACCTGAGAGGCTCATCTTCCAGTGTCATATTGTTTTGCCTTTTGGTACTGTCCATGGGGTTTTCATGGCAAAGATACTGGAGTGGGTTGCCATTTCCTTCTCCAGTGGATCACGTTTTGTCAGAACTCTCTGCTATGACCTGTCCATCTTGGGTGGTCCTGCACGGCATAGATCATAGCTTCATTGAATTACACAAGACCCTTCGCCACAACAAGGCAGTAATCCATGAAGGGGTATTAATGGGTATTAATATGGGAAAACAGAAAAGGAAAATAAGCACATGCAAAGTTCAGCAGGCAGCTGGAAGAAACACAAGAGCTGGAAAAGAATAATGTCAATCCATGACTCTACAGATGCCGTTGCATGAATGCTACTGTCATTTGACACTTTGGTCATGCAAATATTATATGTTACTTTTCCAGCTTAGAATAACTAAGCTAAACCCTTTTCATTTTTCAGACCTAACACCATTGGCCTACCTAAGACTCAGTCAGCATCCTATCTAAGCTGTGCCTGAGGGTCCAAAAGAAAAAACAAAAAACCTGCCTCAACTGCTATTTGGTAGCAGCAAGTGAATTCATGGCTCAATAGATCACAAGTTGAAAAAGCTTTTTTAAGAAATATGCACTTACTTGAACTAGAACTTAAAAAGTAGTTTGGCTACTTCATATCCACATGGTGGCGCTCCTGCTCTTTAAAATGCTGCTCGACCTAAATTAGTCAAGTCAGGTATATGAAGGGTTTCAAGCCAGTCTGACTGAAAACATTTTGTTTGTTAATGCCATTTCTTGAATATCTGATTAAATATCTGATTATACTAAAAAGATACCATGTAATGGCTAGATTTGTAGCTGAGGGAATAATAGCTTTATTTTAAATTATGGAATCTTTTAAATAATTAACCCAGTAAAATAAATTTTGAATATTGCCACATTAATCAGGATCTTACTCTAATATTGTTAACTCTGTTGATGCTGTTTGTGTAAGAACGTCATCTGTAGGCCAATTAATTCAATTTAGCATTCTTTTGTTTCAGTGGGTTCACACTAAGACCTATTAGGGGATTAAAGTTCCTGAAATTGTTTATCCTACTTTATATAGGCCATGCCAAATGCAGCTGACTGAAAAAAAATATAAAAAAAAAATTGAAAAGCAAACACACCAACAGTACATTACACCTGAACTGCAGCTTGTTTTAACAAAGCAAGAAATAGAAAAGTAGCCACATTAGCTCTTTCTGTCAACCCTCTAACCAGGGGTGTCAAAGTGCCAGCCTGCAGGCCGGACCCGCCACGAAGAAACCGCACCCAACTCATTGCTGGCAATGGGGAAAAACTTCTGATACATCGCGCAACGTACACATGATGTTGCGAGTTTGACATGTCTGCCCTAACCTAGACACCTCACAGCAGGAGACATCTGCAGGGCCAACCATAAGTATTCAGCAGAAGCCAAAGTAGTGTGTTTGTGTGTGTGTGTGTGTGTGTGTGTGAGAGAGAGAGAGAGGGAGAGAGACAGAGAGAGAGAGACAGACAGACAGAGAGACAGACAGACAGAGAGAGACAGACAGACAGACAGACAGACAACAGGAGGGAGGGAGAGAGAAAAATGTGGTGGAAATAATGAGCTCTGCATATCTTCTGGAATTTGTGAGCAAAAAAACTCCAATCCAATAAACATAAACTTTGCATTTTTCATTGGATTTTATCTAAAATATATTTATAGGGTGTGAAAATAGGTATTTTTCCCTTCAAAAATAAGAAAATGGATTTTAAAGAAAGTTTACCTATTTTTCTTTGAACTACAACCAAATTTTACTTAAACTGGCATTGTACAAGGTAAATATGCAGACCTCTGCAAAACCTGCAAGAAATTCAATTGGAAAACAACAACAACAACATTTGAGTAAGTTTATCAAACCTCAAGAAGATTCAGAATTGCTTAAAGAATGATAAAAATGACTTCCAATTATCAGTTTCTTTATTCTATTGATTATTGGTTTTATTACTGTGCAGCCCACAGAGCTACTCTTTTATTTATTTCTCTTTAAACATATATTGAATTAATGAAACTCATAGTAATAGCACTTAGACTTATACTGTATACCGCTCCATAGTGCTTTACAGACCCCTCTAAGTGGTTTACAGAGTCAAGCCTATTGCCCACAACAATCTGAGTCCTCATTTGATTGACCTCAGAAGGATAGCAGGCTGAGTCAACCTTGATTGAACTGCTGGCAGTCGGCAGAGTTAGCCTGCAATACTGTATTCTAACCGATACAGCATCATGGCTCTTCCAACACTAGAATGATTCCCTTAGCACCAAAGAGTATCTTGATTTGTATCGGTGTATACCTGCATCTTGTTTTTTTCTGATTACCTTGCAGGGATGTATGGCTGATTTAAGATTTAGGAGCATCTGCTGGGGCTCCACTTGTATGTTTATAAATTACAACTTTATTACACTTTCAGACCAATCCAAGAACACATGAATTTATTCCCATTCCTAGTTTACATAACCACCTTTGAGGAATGTTGTGAGGGTATATCGCACAAAGCCATGCCATGCCTTGTGATTCATTGACCAAGAGACAATTGGCAAGGGTCACACATGCTACACCACATGTCTATCAAAACGCAAGGGGTAGATTCACATGGTGTGCTCACCAAATCAAACCAACCCCATTATGGCTAAATACACCATCAATATCCAACCATTTTCTGTTTTAATATTAACCAGTCATCTTCAAACATGAGTCAAATTTGTATCTTGCTTTGACCTACCAAAGTAATTAATCACTTCAGGTTAACATATTCACAAATATACACCATGCTCTATTGATGCTCAACAGTTTCCCACTGTTTCAACCCTCTCTCATCAGAATAATTAACCATAGTACTGCATCATCTTCACATGACAGCCTTTTAGTATAGTCACCTGAACAGTTAATTCAGTGAAGGGCCAGTAATGCATTTAAATGACTCTATAGCCTATTCAACGGTGTTCTTAAATGAATGGAATACAATTAACCTGGCTGCTGAAGTTAACTATAGAAGGCAATTTCTTATATGGCAGGCTTCCATACACCTGTGTGCTGATTCCACTGTTGCTCTAATATCCAACAGCTTTCCATTTAAGGAATACCTTGCCGTGATTCTGAGAAATCCCTACTTAAAATATTTAGTTCATTATTTCCTAATAAGTCACTGAAAACAAGGAATGGAAAAAAGCTGACAAACACACACACATTCCCCCCCCCCCAATGAAAGGCAACAATGCAGAAAGGAGTAGTTGAGACTCCCTGAAAGGCTGCTTGGAAAAAAAAGTCAGGTTCTAATTTAAAATAACATCTCATTAGTTTGTTTAATTACTCTCTGCCAGTGGTAATTGATTTTAAGGCTGAAAACAGAAGCACACTCTACTTAGGGGAAAAGTAATTTTACCTCAAGTAAATTGGAGATAAGAAAAGGTTCTATAAAAGAAACATGTGGCCATTATTATTTTAAGTAACAGACTTCTATTGTGGAATGGCCAAAGGTGGGGAAATGTGAAAGGGCCAAGAATATACGAGGTCCAGTTTTACAAAGATCTAAGACCTTTGAGATCACACATAAATTATCTGCAGTGTTAGTTCCTAGTATCTCAGGAGGCACTAGAAATTTCCTGAGACTTCATCTTTATTAATCCCAACTAGATGGAAGAAGTGACATCATGTGTCCAGGTTATTATAGTTGTACTTGGTTGAAAAGATGAAGGATCATGAATAAAGCAAAGGTTGGATACTGTATAAGAATCTAGCAACCTATAATATTGTCTAGGGCTTAGATCTCCAACCTTTTGGGAACCAGGGACCGGTTCTGTGGAGAGACGTTTTTCTGTGGACCGGAGGGGGTGAAGTTTTGTGTGTTGCCTGCATCCCACAGATGGGGCTTTGCTTGTTTGTGCGGACTGGTTGCTAGCATGCCATGGCCCGGTACTGGTCCATAGACCAGGGGTTGAGGACCCCTAGTCTAGGGACTCTGGCTATGTACATATGGTGTATCCTGCCTATTGGTACCTTTTGAAGTTTAAGACTGTGTTGACTTATAAAACCCCAGACATATTGGATTGATTTCACCAGTATAGGCCTGACCAAACCCTATTCTTGATACATGTTGTGGAGAATTTGATAACTGCCATGGATGCCCAGGCTCCAATTCTTCTCCCAAATTTGTGTGGCCCTTTTCCACTATGTTTTTTTCACTTAAAACCTCTGCGTGTGATGCTGGCTTTTGACTTTTGTTCATAGGTTGAGTTGAGATTTTAAAGAACAATTCATTATATATGTTGCATTGTTTCATTGTTTTATCTGATTTTATTTTAATTAGCATTGGATGTTAGTTTATGTTATTTAATTTGTTGTAAACTACTGTCAGGCTAATGGGACAGGATTGTGTGCAATCTATCAGTATTTTGTATTTACTGTTAGTAAAGCAAATTCATTTTTTCCATTGATTATAAACCCTGACAAAGTAAGCTTTGCTTATAATTAATAAAAATGTTTCTCCTTGTTGCTCTTTCTAAAAACCTCACCCAGAGTCAATATCTAAGCCTCTTTAATTTCAGATACTAGGAATGATTAAATTGATAAGAGTCAATTTGGAAGAGTCAAAGGACTCCTCTTATTTCAGTTTAGTCATATCAGTTCACATAAGGAAATTAATGGTTCTTACTATATTACTATATTATAGTTTGTTGCATAGTGAGCCAGATGTCCAGATTGGATTTCTCCATTTTTGTCCACCCATTGAGTCCAAGGACCTGGATAAGCAGATGTTGTTTGATTGTATCAAACGGGTATTGTCGTAGGATTTAAGCTGTTTCAAGTTAAGGCTACCTTTTGCAATTGACCAATGGTGAATTTGTCAATGCCAATGGTGTTTGAGGGTTGCTTATTTCTAAGGACCATATGGCTGAAAATGAGTGCAACTGGTTATGTGCATGCACGCTCCAAAATTGTCAAGATTATTGTCTGATAGGAACAATATTTTAAATAGTCCTCAGGTGAGAGCAAGGAATGTTCATAGGTAACTCAATCTCAGTTATTCACATACTCCTGTGTATCTTATATATGCACATCCAAATACTGGCTTAAATTTCCTCAGATGCTTGGAAATAACACAGACATGTAAATGTGTCTGAAGTGCTGAAGATGGATTTGTAATTTCCAAGCAGTTACTGTTGGGATGATGATCTCCGTATATTTCTTTTTCAGAAAAACTAATGTAATTGATATCTTGTGTCTTTTTAGGGTTTGTGGCACACCTTTATGACCAATCAAGGGACTTCCTTATTTCAGGCTGAATAAGCCAAAACAATGAAATACTTCCTATCATCCTACGTCCAGCGTAATACTCATTTTTCCAGAATGCCTTATGAAGGGCCAAATTAATTGAAACCTACATTTGGCTAGTAATGTCAAAGCAATTTTCATGTGAAAAGCTGATTGATCTATCCTAATGGGTGATTATTATATCTTCATATAGATTCTTATCAGAATGAATGATGTGGATTAAAAAAAAAGGTAAAAAGGAAATTGCTTATGAATAGATTCTTCTTTATGATATCCTGCAGAGTAGACCAGCAAAATAAGTGCAGTTATCTTTTCTCCTGCCTCCCCTTAGCCTGGCCTCATCTGTTTTCCTGTAATTGAAAGACCAGAGTTCAATTATCTTCTTGCTCCCTAGAAAGATAGAAAATTGAGGTGTGCAGGGTTGTGGCTGTGTTTTTACCCTTAGGAACTTTTTGATCATGTCGGTTTGCAGGCATTTTATAAAATAAACGAGATCACAAGGGGATTAACACCACAGAAATAAGTAGTTCAAACCAAAATTGGTCTTAATTCAGTGACGTACGTATGCATGTGTGTGTGTGTGTGTGTGTGCCTATATATCTATTGACAGTACAAAGCACTTTTTCCCTTTAATGTCATTTTAAGTGTTATGGTTATTTATAAGGTTAACTATAATGATACTAACAAATGAAGTAAAGGCAGGAAAAAAAGTGATGCAGGACATAATGGGAAATAAAAATGACTTACATCAGATCCAGATTTACACCAGATTTCTACTTTGCTGTTGAAATTAATGAGAAATGGGTTAGTCATCGCTGACAGAAACTTTGTTGACTGGGTCTACTCAAGAACAATTCAGTTTGGGTACAATCCATTTTGTTTTCAGCTGAAGGTGCTTTCATGGAAGGTATACATAGGGGTGTCAAATTGCTGACCCACGGGCCAGACATGTCACACAGAAGCCACGTCTACCCCATTGCTGGCAATGGCAAAACAGTCCTGATATGTTGTGTGACATCACGTGACATCACAAGTTTGACATGTCTGGTATACAGCAATTCTAGAATGTTAACAGAACTGCATTGCTTCTCCTTTGACAAAACAACAGGTTTTCCAAAAGTTAATTTGTTTCAATAAAACTTGAGCAATCACTGCAGATTCTACAGGTCAGATTTAGTCCTTGTGAAACTGAGGTTAAAGGAAAAGGAATAGAGTCAGCTGTTGCCTTCAAGTCTAGATGTCTTCATTGTTCAGGCAAGCAAGTGGCAATAGGTACTAGGACTGGCTACATGCTTCTCTAGAGATTAGGTGATACCATCTGGCTTCATAGAGCAAGGCAGTAGGATATGAGGCTCTGGTGCCCCAAACTGCCTTCAAAATTTTAAATTTTCTTTTTAAAGATTGCCACCAATGTAAAGAATGAATGTTAATACAGGTAAAGTTACCAAATTAATTGTATTTAACTGATTCAAGTGGATGTTAATTAAGCTTAAGTTTAAATTTGTTGGTGTATCTACCTATGGGAAGATACTTTTTTCTAAAGCAAAGTGTGACTTTTAACAAAACAAACAAACTATTTGGAACCTTACACACTTCTATGAAGTTGGCTTCTTGTTCAGTGCAAAATGTTCAGGTCCTAAATATTGCACATATGTCTTGCTCCCTTTTCCACCCCATCTAGATATATATTATCTCTCTCTCTCTCTCTCTCTCTCTCTCCCTCTCTCTCTCTCTCTCTCTCTCTCTCTATCTATCTATCTATCTCTATCTCTATCTCTCTATCTATCTCTCTATCTGACAGAGACAGAGATAGATAGAAAGATAGATAGATTTATCTATCTATCTATCTATCTATCTATCTATCTATCTATCTATCTATCTATCTATCTATCTATCTATCTATCTATCTGTCTGTCTGTCTTTCTGTCTCTGTTTCTATTGATAGATATTATAGATAGATAGATGATAGATAGATGATAGATAGATAGATAGATAGATCTGTCTGTCTGTTTGTCTCTGTCTCTCTCTCTCTGTCTAGATAGATAGATAGATAGATAGATAGATAGATAGATAGATAGATAGATAGATAGATAGATAGATAGATAGATCTGTCTGTCTGTTTGTCTCTGTCTCTCTCTCTGTCTAGATAGATAGATAGATAGATAGATAGATAGATAGATAGATAGATAGATAGATAGATAGATAGATAGATAGATCCAAAAACTTAATGATGGTGTAAAGAATAAACCCCAGCCTGACATTGCTTAAGTTCAATACCTTCCCTGATTGGAAATTAGAACTGTATCTAGTTCTTCAAAACATTTTGGTGACTTGCTTTGCTTCCTTATTTGGTCACATCTATTTCTATTATCTACAAACCTAAAGAAGATTTTTGCAAAGTTCTTGAATTCTTCAATATACAATGTTACATATACTATGTATGAATATGATGTATGCCAGGTATCCAATAAAAAGACATACATGGGAGGAAATTATGGGCATGATGTTACCCATTCAATCATTGAAAAACTGAAAAAAAAAGAATTAGATTATAACTGAATTTTGATGACACCAATTCACCTACCGAGAGAAAGAATTTTGGTGAGATCAGCAAGTTTCTCTGGAAGATTTCATCTTTCTCCAGAGACAACTTTCAAGCATCTTTCTTCTAATTCACAAGTCAAATTGTTTTATCTTCTTTGATGTCCATTTTTACCCTGAAACATGTTGCCATCTTAGTCAGCTTTTTTCCCCCTCTACATACTTTAGTAATGACTATTTAATGATTTCAGTGATATTTTTGTCAAGTACTCTGGAGTTTTCTATTGCTGCTAATTAGAGTTCAAATTAATCTCATTAAAGGGTGCTTGTAACTTTCTTTTTTCCACATTGATAGAGAGCCAAGAATTCATTACCTGGAGAAAATAAATAAACCCTGCAATTCACACAGCCTAATGAGATGTCTGGAGTAAATAAGAACCACTTAAGACTGATTGACATCAACTATCCTGGGATCTAAACACTGTTGGCCTTAAAAATATTTTTCTCCTGAAGCAAAAGGTCAAACTTAGAGCTCATTTCCAATGCATGTTGCATATATATATATATATATATATATATATATATATATATATATATATATATATATATATATATATATATATATATATATATATATATATATATACACACTGCTCAAAAAACTAAAGGGAACACAAGATAAGACATCCTACTATTAAATACAGTACATTGTATTGTTTAAGTGTTCCCTTTATTTTTTTGAGCAGTTTATGGGGTTTTTCGACGAAATCTCATCTGTCATCCTCAGGCTGGTGACTTCAGCTTCGTTCTTCTGGGAGAAGTGTGTGATAGTAGCTGTTTTTTCTTATTTTTTAAACTGCCAGAGGGAGTGTGTTCTGTGGGTGGAGGCTTGGCTGTGTTCTGATGGGGTGGAGGTGTGCTCTGATTGGGTGGGGGCTTAGCTGTGTTCTGACTGGGTGGGAGTGTGTTTTGAATGGGGGCTGTGTTCTGATTAGGTGGGGATGTGTTTTGAGTGGATGGGCTGGTCTCAGCTGCCAGCCTTAGACCTGAACTGGTGAGTTGTGCTATCCATTCACATCCCTTCTTTCTCTCATTTTCCAGCTATTTGTAATCTGTCGAAAGGAATGGCACTCCCAAGATGTTTTGAAATAAACGATAAGATAACCCTCCCTTTTCCCAAGCACAAATATATAATTTATTATACAAAAGCTGGCTGACTGAGTTGTAGAATCTTGATGAAGTGTCTGGGATATTGGGACAGCAAATCAGTCTTGGAAATGGAGGGCACAAACATTCATAGCAAAGTAAGTTTGCATCAAAATGACAAAACACATAGTGATTTCACTCTGTCATATTTGTGCCCTGACATCGGATGCCATGTACATAACTCAAGGTTTTCACATCATGATGTCACCATGCACATTTTGCCACTTAGTTGTTTTGGGTTTTTTGCTCCCGACCTACCTATGCTCATTTATAATGCAGGACAGGCAACTATGTTCTTCAACAAATTTTTGTCTCTTCTTCCCCTTGGTGCCTGCTGCTCAAAGCAGATAGTTTATTCTGGTCAATTGTAGAACCAATGTGCTATATTTTTAAACAGGTATATTTTAAGCACGTACTACTGAGTGAAATGAAAAGTCAAGAGTGCAGTCTTTTAGCGCAGAAATTTGATATAGTGGCTTAATCATGAGGATGCACCAATTCTGCATATACAGTTCATTACCACTCACGATCAGCTTATTTCTTATTTATGCTACTTGACATGGGTTGCAACACCTTGCTTGGCAGTGTCTTTAAATACATGGGAAAAGGAGATGGAGTCTGTCCTTTTTTTGTTTGTTTTTTTATTTTTTTTATTTTATTTTTATTTTATTTATTTAGATTTATATACCGCCCTTTCCCGAAGGACTCAGGGCGGTTTACAGGGTATTTGATATAGTGGCTTAATCATGAGGATGCACCAATTCTGCATATACAGTTCATTACCACTCACGATCAGCTTATTTCTTATTTATGCTACTTGACATGGGTTGCAACACCTTGCTTGGCAGTGTCTTTAAATACATGGGAAAAGGAGATGGAGTCTGTCCTTTTTTTGTTTGTTTTTTTAATTTTTTTTATTTTATTTTTATTTTATTTATTTAGATTTATATACCGCCCTTTCCCGAAGGACTCAGGGCGGTTTACAGGGTATTTAAAAGAAAAAAATAAATGCATTGCTGCTAAATGTACCTTGGCAATTGTACAATTCAGTTGTGGATTTCAGACGCAGGTTGTTGTTAAGAAGGCAAGCACCTAGCTTTGCCTTTACTTCTGCAAAGAATGATCTGTTTTATGGGATTATATCAACATTCATTCTCCCTAGAATATGCATGTCAGCATCTCATTACTACTTTTTCTTGGAAATTGCTTTCTGAATATGCACAGCATAATTGCTAGGTATTATTACTAGGCTACAGCGTTAGTTTTGGTTTCTTCTGGCACATATAAACCGAATAGGAAATTTAGTTTTCAGTCCATTTCCCTTAAAAAGTGATTTTCCAACATAATTTTCTATCAGCATCTTTTGCAGCAGCTCTATGGGCCTGAATAGAAACGGTACAAAACACTATGAGTGCCTCCCATTCATTTCAACTGAACGGATGCAAAAGAAAACACAGCTAGATAATACAAAGAAGATGTCAGAACCCCTTCCAATCCACATCTTAGGAAAGAAAAACTCTTGGAGACAAGATTGTCCAACTAGGAACTTTTACTAAAACATGGATGACAGAGGATATAATAGACAGGATCTGATAACTATCTCACAGTCCGATGTTTTTAAAATGTACCCGAGTAAAAACCCCGCCCCTCAGTCCATTTGGTCAGTCCCGGATCAGTCAAATCTCAGGTGTCAAACCCCTCATGGGAAAAAGAGAACCACCAGTACATTTGCAACATAATTACTTCCTCCCCTTCACATTCTAACCGGAGATACAAGCCATAAATTCTCCCCACTCCCTTTCTTTGTTGTTCATAGTTCAGAGGTTTCTTCCATCAGTCTTTTGGTGATGGCCAACAGACAGGCTGAATAAACAATGGTACATTTAAGGGGTAGGGATGGGGTAATAAACACCCCTGTCTTCTCTTTCCTCCTTGGGAATGGCAGAATTCGGTAAAGGGGGGGTGAGTTTTGGGTTTGCACAGAGAGGGAGTTAGAAATGAAATATAAATGGATTCTGACAGAGGATCAGGGTCCAATATTCCTGGATGGAGGATTTTCTTTGTCTATTGAGTTTCTAGATAGCTTATTCAGTTCAATCCCCATGTACTATAGCAGGGGTGTCAAACTCAATTTCATTGAGGGCCGGATCAGCATTGCGTTTGCCCTCAAGGGGCTGGGTGGGTGTGGCCAGGGTGGGCGTGGCCTACTGGGTGGGCGTGGCTAGAGTGCGTATGGCCTACTGGGTGGGCGTGGCCAGCTCTACATTGTTCGCATCAAGGGTGCCTATGGGGGCCTGGGCAGGAGTGGGACAGATCTGAGGGTCTCTGGCAGAAGGAGGGTCTCTGGGCCAGGGCCAAGGCAGTGGGGGCCGTTCCCTCACTGTTTCCAGGATGGCTTCGCGGGCCACATGAAACCACTTCGCGGGCCGGATCCGGCCCCCGGGCCTTGTGTTTGACATGTCTGTACTATAGCATGTTTTTAATCCAAAATACATGTTCCAGGATACTTGATTATTATTCAGTTAGTATTTATTCTTTCTACATGGTTTCATTTTGGCATTTAGTTACTTTCTCAACTATACCTCTCTCTTTCTCCCTCCTGTTCCAATTGATTGATTGATTGGTTGTTGTTGTTTAATTCTTGACTTCATCTCAGCTCATCCCCATTGATAAGATTTGCCTTGCAATAGCTGATCAGGCTATCCATCCTCATGTCTGTAAATGTAGCCTTTGATTTCATGAATGAGTGAGAAACATTTATAAAGTTGTATTGAATGTATATCCCTTGAGCTTGCAGATGAATTGGATTACATACCTATATTGACGAATTTTTATGAATTTTATTGTGTTATATACTTTGGATCAACACAGATTAGAGTCCCATGAGTACTTTGAACAGATGTCAAGATGTTTAAATTGTTTTTAGAAAAGGAACAAGATACTGATGCAGTATGCTAGGAAATTGGAAAAATTAAAGGATGCCAAAAAGAAGTCAATATGTCCACTGTTGATTACAGAAAGGACTTCAATTGTGTTGACCATGCCAAACTGGGATAGCCTTATAAAGTGGGAATCCCATCACATTGTTCTGTTATACTGTTGTGCAGACACCAACAGAATAAACGCGATCTCCCCACCCCAGTGTTTCCATCTTGCTGACATTGGGAGTTAGCCAACAAAAGCTTGATCTGTTTTAGTTTTTCTTATTCCATCCCATATATATATATATATATATATATATAATTAGTTTTTATAGGGTTAGGGATAAGGTGGGTTGGGATTAGGGTTAGGATTGGGGTTAGGGTTGGAATTGGGATTGTGGTTTTTCCAAATAACATTTTCAATATTTAGCAAACATCATAGTGTCTGGGTACATGTATTTAATTAACAATAATGGGTATAATTAATTATCATAAACATTATGTTAATTAATCATTCAATAGTCTTCTTCTTACTAATATATTCAAAATTACATATCAAATTCCTTTCTCTCTGATTCATTTTTCTAGCCATTGATAGAAATTATCCCATGTTCTAAAGTACACTGAGTCTTCTTTCTCTTTAATCTTTAATGACAATCGATCCATTTCTGCACATTCTAGAATTTTCTTAATTAATTCTACTTCAGCTGGTAAATTTCCATTTTTCCAATGTTGGGCAAATACAATTCTTGTTGCTGTTAGTACGTGTAGTATTAAATATCTGCAATCTTTCTCATAATTAGCTCCTATTATTCCTAACAAAAATAATTCTGGCTTAAAGTCTATTTGTTTTTTAGTAATTTTCTCCAACCATAAATGTATTTTAACCCAAAATCTTTTTGCTTTGGGGCATGTCCACCAGATATGATAATACGTACCTGGTCTCTGTTTGCATTTCCAACAGTTGTTTGAAGTATTTTTAAACATTTTTGCTAATCTCACTGGTGTCATATGCCATCTGTAAAACATTTTATATAAGTTTTCTTTATATGCCACTGCTTTAGTTAATTTAATATTTCTTTCCCATAACTTTTGCTTAATGGTACATAATAAATTTGCAATCAAAGGAAACACACCCACCCATGCACTCGCCCACCCACCTCCACACAAAGAGCTCCACACCCTCTAAATCAGGGATGCCAAACTGCCGGCTCGCGGGCTGGACACGTCACCGGGAAACCACGCCCACCCCATTGCCAACAATGGCGAAAAAGCTGTGAAATGTTGTGCAACATCACGTGATGTCACGGGTTTGACATGTCTGCTCTAAATGAATGTATATAATAATGCATTTTGAAGCAAAATATGCATGTGGTAGACATGTAAAAAAAATTCTGTAAAGATTTACATACAGTAGCACATAAAATTTTGTAATTTAACTTTGAAATGAAATTACAACTTTTCTTACTAAGCGTGATCTCAGAAAAAAACAAAAACAAAAACATAATTTAACATGAGATATGCTTACAGCAGAAAGAATAAATTTTGCCCATTGGGGCACGAAAGATACAATTCTTACAATATCTGATTGGAAACTTAAACCTGGAGGATAAGCAGAAATGGCAAAACTAGCAGTATATATGCAGAACAGAAGTTAACTAAATTTTAGCAGGAATGTTCCTACACATACAAATATCATGCAGCTTGACAAATAGCCTCAGTTACTGTCTGACTTCTAAGGTAGCCTAAATGTCTATAAACATTTAAAATTACTAGATGTATCTAAAAGAGGAAATTAGAAACCCAAGAGTTCTGTCTATTTTATTTTGTCTATTTTATTGTATTGTATTGTATTTATTATTTTATTTTATTGTATTTATTATTTTATATTATTGTATTGTATTGCATTTATTATTTTATTTTATTTATTTTATTTTTTATTTCATATTTGGTATTTTAATTGTTTTAAATGTGCTTTGCTTATCTACTTTTTCTTTTTATTAACATATAAAAAAATAACATGTTTAAAAAAGACCTTAATGCTGCTGGGCAGGATTCTTGGGAGGGTTGAGCATAAAAATCTGGGTGTGCATGCCAAGAGTCTATATGCCCAGCAGAATCACCGAAGGCTTTAAAGTCATCACTGATGCTCATCTGAAGGAAATAGGTACCTATGTAGGGCAATGGCAATACAGGAAGATGCCAGATCATATGGTCAGTTTCATGACAATACAAAGGTGCCAATTCATACTGAGCCAGAGAAGGCAATGTAAACCACTTCAGTATTTTTACCAAGAAAACCACACAGATAGAAAACATAACCTAAATCGACAGCAGTTAAGTGTTGAATGTCTTGATGACCCATAATCATTTAAAAAAAAAACTGCCCAATTTTCAAAAGACATATAAATCTCAGGAAATTTGGAAAAAAGTATGCCTTTTTTCATGAGAAGCCCAACACATCCTCCAGAGGTTGGTAAAATGAGGACCCAGATTGTTGGGGGCAGTATGCTGAATCTGTGAACCGCTTTGAATCTGTGAGGTCTGTAAAGCACTATGAAGCAATATAAAAAGTCTAAGTGCTATTATTTATTTATTTAAAACTTTTTGGGTTTTTTTGGGGGGAAATTACATTTGTAAAGTGATGGGACACAAAGGAAGAGCCAGATTTGTGGTTAGTAAGAATGAAAAACAGAGCAAGAATAGAACGGACAGATTTGCTGACTCCAATTGGATGCCAAGAAGCAAACAGTGCAGAACATACTCCCCAGCCTCTATTCCTCAGAATTACGCTGTCCCTGAACACAGCGGAGCCAGTTAGTAATTGTAGTTAATAACAATTGCAGCTAACAGTTAATATGTTGCGTTTCCTTGGGGATGAAACTAAAACCATTTCTTAGTGTATAATTTGGGAGTGATAGTGTATCTCACATTTCTTTTAGAACATTTCTTCTCCAGTGACTGTCATTAGTATTTTTCCCCATCAACACTATGAGCTGAACGAAAACTATTTAAATAGCTTCAATGCCAAGGGGAAGTTTTGCTCAAAATCAATATTATGAAAAGTTGGGGCTCTCTTTTTTCTTCATTCTATTTTCATTGCCCTTTTCCCTTTACCAAGTTCTTGTTATCAAAGACAAATCCATAAAGCCTGTATTGCCCGGAGAATAAAGCACATTAATTCTCTCATTCAAAGGGCACAATGCCTCTCTACAGCCAGCAGAGTAATGATAGCATATCCCAAAATTCCACAAAGCAGTTATTTCTATTTCCAGCCATGACGTTCATATACTGATGGTGCAGGAAATCAATAGCCTTTCTGAGTTTTAATCTTAGCTGCCCATATTTTTTCCACATGCCTCTTGCCATGAAACTGTTCAACTTTCCCCACAGGGAGGTGAGAAAGAGTTGAGTGATGGGGCATGTTATCTTTCCCAATACAACAATTCCCTCATAGGTTTTCAGTTCAGTTCATAAGTTCTCTGCATTAGCTGTTGACTAGAAATGTGCACATTCACACCTATTTGCATCTGTTGAACGAGTGATACTTTGGACCAGTTCTTGACGTTCCAGCCATCTCAACCTCCCACAGTCACATGGTCAGATCTCAGTGTTTGGAAAATGACATGCACCTGCAACATTTGCAGCATCCTGTGGTCATGTGACTGCCACTTGTGACATTCCCTGCCAGTTTTCCACAAACAAAATCAGTAGGGAAGCTGGCAGAAAAGTTTGCAAGTCATTCCTGTATTTGTTTCAGCCACTTTTTCTCCCATGAAGTTTGCTACAGAATACAAGGTTCTGGTACTCTGTTGCAAGTACCCACATACAACACCCACTCCACCCAACTGGCACTCTGCAGTGCATACCTGTATTTTCCACAGGAACCCCTCATCCACCTCATCCTTGTAGGATACTACACCACAACCTCTGTCCATACTCATGTGATGTCACTTACTATAGCACTCAGCCACATTCCAGCCTGTTTACGAGCCACCCAGGTCTTCCTGCTGGTTTCATTGACTTTGCTTGTTGGGAGCCAGCAGGAAGTCACAAGATACAATCACATGAGGACCTCGGTTAACAACCCACACAGTCCCAGGATTACAACAGCAACAGACTACCTGTAATCCTGAAATTAGATGGGTTGATCTGAAAGACCACAACAAATACATGGGTTGAACATATCTCAGATCAACTGTGGATGCATATATTTAGATGTCTTACAGCAGTGGTTTTCAACCTGTGGTCCACGGACACCTGGGGGGGTTGTAATGTCATCACAGGGGGTCCACAAAGGCTTGATGAATACTGGGATACAATCCTCAAAAAGACAGAATGATCTCAGTTCGAATCAAAGGCAAACCATTCAATATCACAGTAGTCCAAGTGTATGCCCCAACCACCAGTGCTGAAGAGGATGAAATTGACCGGTTCCCTATAGCACCTTATAAAACTAACACCGAAAAATGAAGTCCTTATCATCATGAGGGATTGGAATGCTAAAGTAGGAAGCCAAAAGATAACCAGAATAACAGGAAAGTTTGGCCTTGGAGTACAAAATGAAGCAGGACACAGGCTGATAGAATTTTGTCAAGAGAATACGATGGTCATAGCAAACTCTCTTTTCCAACAACCCAAGAGACAGGTCTATACATGGACATCACCAGACAGTCAACACAGAAATCATATTGACTATGTGCTCTACAGCCAAAGATGGAGAAGCTCTATACAGTCAGTAAAAACAAGACTATGGCTCAGACCATGAGCTTCTCATTGTGAAGTTTAGACTTAAACTGAAGAAAACAGGGAAAAGCACTAGGCCACCTAGGTAAGAATTAAATCATATCCCTGTTGAATATACAGTACAGGTGACAAATAGATTTAAGGAATTAGATCTGATAGACAGAGTGCCTGAAGAACTATGGACAGAGGTTCACAACATTGTACAAGAGGTAGCAACTAAAACCATCCCAAAGAAAAAGAAATGAGAGAAAGCAAAATGGCTGTCTGAGGAAGCTTTGCAAATAGCTGAGGAAAGGAGGGAAGTGAAAGGCAAGGGGAAAAAAAGAAAGATACACTCAATTGAATGCAGAATTCCAGAGAATAGCTAGAAGAGATAAGAATGCCTTCTTAAATGAACATTACAAAGAAACAGAATAAAACAATAGAATAGGGAGGACCAGAGATCTCTTCAAGAAAATTGGAGAGATGAAGGGAACGTTTCATGCAAAAATGGGCATGAAAAAGGACCAAAATGGCAGGGACCTAACAGAGGCAGAAGAGACAAAGTAGAGGTGGCAAAATTATACAGAAGAACTGTACACGAATGAGCTTAACGTCCCTGATAACCACAATGAGGTGGTCACTGACCTCCAGCCAGACATACCAGAATGTGAAGTGAAGTGGGCCTTAGAAAAGCTGAGCAACAACAAAGCTAGTGGAGGTGACAGTATTCCAGCTGAGCTATTCAAAATCTTAAAAGACGATGCAGTAAAAGTGCTACACTCAATTTGCCAGCAAATTTAGAAAACTCAAGAGTGGCCACAGGATTGGAAAAGATCAGTTTACATTCCAATTCCAAAGAAAGGCAGTGCCAAAGAATGTTCAAACTATCACACCATTGCACTCATTTCTCATGCTAGTAAAGTTATGCTTAAAATCCTACAAGCTAGACTCCAGTAGTATGTGGATCGAGAACTACCAGAAGTACAGGCAGGATTTCAAAGAGGCAGAGGAACTAGAGATCAAATTGCCAACATACGCTGGATCAGGGAGAAAGCTAGAGAGTTCCAGAAAAACATATACTTCTGCTTCATTGACTATGCTAAAGCCTTTGATTGTGTGGATCATAACAAACTGTGGCAAGTTCTTAAAGAGATGGGAGTACCAGACCACCTTATTTGTCTCTTGAGAAACCTATATGAGGGCCAAGAAGCAACAGTGAGAACTGGACACGGAACCACTGATTGGTTCAAAATTGGGAAAGGAGTCCGGCAAGGCTGTATACTGTCGCCCTGCCTGTTGAAATTATATGCAGAGCACATCATGAGAAAGGCAGGGTTAGATGAATCAAAAGTTGGAATTAAGATTACCAGAAGAAATATCAACAACCTAAGATATGCAGATGATACCACTCTAATGGCAGAAAGTGAAAAAGAACTAAAGAGCCTCTTGCTGCATGTGAAGAAGGAGAGTGCAAAACTTGGGTTGAAACTTAACATTAATAAAACCAAGATCATGGCATCTGGCCCTCTCAATTCCTGGCAAATCGATGGGGAAGAAATGGAGGTAGTGACAGATTTTATTTTCCTGGGCTCCAAGATCACCACAGATGGGGACTGTAGCCAAGAAATTAAAAGACGCTTGCTCCTGGGGAGGAAAGCCATGGCAAATCTAGACAGCACACTAAAAAGCAGAGACATCACCCTGTCAACAAAAGTGTGTATAGTCAAGGCTATGGTCTTCCCAGTTGCAATGTATGAGAGTGAAAGTGTAACCATAAGAAAGGCTGAGCGCCAAAGAATTGAGGCCTTTGAACTATGGTGCTTGAGAAGACTCATGTGAGTCCCTTGGAATGCAAGGCAATCAAACCGGTCAGTCCTAGATGAGATCAACCCTGACTGCTCTTTAGAAGGCCAGATCCTGAAGGTGAAACTCATACACTTTGGCCACTTAATGAGAAGGAAGGACTCACTGGAGAAGAGCCTAATGCTGGGAAAGGTTGAGGGCAATAGAAGAATGGGATGACAGAGAATGAGGTGGCAGGATGGAGTCACTGAAGCAGTAGGTGTGAGCTTAAATGGACTCCAGAAGATGGTAGAGGAAAGGAAGGCCTGGAGGAACATTGTCCATAGGGTCGTAATGGGTCAGACATGACTTTGCAGCTAACAACAACAACATATGCATAATTCTGTATTTATTTATTTATGTATGTCATATTTATGTAATGTATATCGGAGGTGGTGACCCTTTGAGAGTTGAATGCAATAAAATTTCATTTTAATGTATGGTGATTAGTGTACATTCAAAGTGACAATAAAGTTATTATTCTATTCTATTTAAATCTTGGGTTAAGTCTTGAGGTCCATGGCAATGGTCTGTGGCCACAAAATATATTTAAAGGGAATCTGTGGTAAAGAAGAGGTTGGGAAACACTATCCTAGCTACTATGAATTCACCAGCAATATCCAAAGAGTCTAAATTTAGGAACTGAAATAAGAAAGAGTGGGAAAGTAGGTGATTGATGAACCTGTCTGATTGATTGATGGGATCAGCCTGATAGCTTTTATTTTTGATGATATTTTCAGGGTACATATGATCAAAGGACTCCAGTCCATTAAATCTGTCTGTCTTCATTAAGGCAAATAAGAAGATGCCAGCAGGGCATATCGGCAGTTTGGTGGGTCGAATCCTGAGTGCTGCGTAACAGAGTGAGCGCCTGTTACTTGTCTCAGCTTCTGCCAACCTAGAAGTTCGAAAGCACGTAAAAATGCAAGTAGAAAAATAGGGACCAGTACAGTGGGAAGGTAACAGTGTTCCGTGCGCCTTTGGCGTCCAGTCATGCCGGCCACATGACCACGGAGACGTCGTCAGACAAGAGATGAGCACCGGCTCCTAGAGTCGGAAACGACTAGCACTCATGTACATGCACTCATATACATAATTTATATGTATATATATGTGTGTGTATATGTATATGTATATATGTGTACATGTGTGTGTGTGTGTGTATGTATATATGTATGTGTATGTGTGTGTATTAGGATTCATTGCATTATCTCACACTTAAAAATAACTTGATAACTTGTTCTGTGTTTATTGCATTATAGTTGGCTTTCATCCATGGAGTAACTATTCATTCCTACAAGCTATTAATATGTCAAATATGTAATAACATAAAGGTAGACAAGTATGTGCATTAGTAAGACATTTTTATAAACTAGAAACTTTCAGGCAGGTATATTTCATTTTCTGAAATGGAATATGTGAAATACGATCCTTGTGGTCTGCTGCCGCCTTTGCCTTCTGATGTTCTTGTGTCCTTAGCCTTTTGCCCCCCACAAACAGTGTCTTCTTTCAGATTTTTTTTTTGCTTTCTCTCCAACACATTAGTATTGGAAGTCCTGTCTCGGACAGCCTGTGAATGTAGTGAGAAACAGAATTGCAGGAATTTCTATTTCCTGAAACAAGGCAAGTTGTATTTTTCACCTGCATTTTTTTTCACAGAGAGTAAAATATATAGAGAAATATATTTATGCTAAAGTATTTGAGTTTCAACTTCAGGATCTGGCCTTCTAAAGAGCGGTCAGGTTGATCTTCTCTAGGACTGACCGGTTTGATCGCCTTGCAGTCCAAGGGATTGATTTCAATCTGATTTCTGTGTTGACCGTCTGGTGATGTCCATGTGTAGAACCGTCTCTTGGGTTGTTGGAAAAGAGTGTTTGCTATGACCATCGTATTCTCTTAACAAAATTCTATCAGCCTGAGCCCTGCTTCATTTTGTACCCTAAGGCCAAATTTGCCTATTATTCCGGTTATCTTTTGGCTTCCTACTTTAGCATTCCAATCCCCCATGATGATAAAAACATCATTTTTTGGTGTTAGTTCTATAAGGTGCTGTAGGGCTTCATAGAACCGGTCAACTTCATCCTCTTCAGCACTGGTGGTTGGGGCATAGACTTCGACTATTGTGATATTAAATGGTCTGCCTTCGATTCGAACTGAGATCATTCTGTCATTTTGAGGATTGTATCCCAGTATTGCTTTTCCTACTCTTTTATTGACTATGAAGGCTACTCCATTTCTTCTGAGGGATTCTTGCCCGCAGTAGTATACCTGATGGTCATCTGAATTAAATTCACCCATTCCTGTCCATTTTAGTTCGCTGATACCTAAGATGTCGATGTTCAGTCTTTTCATCTCTTGTTTGACCACGTCCAGCTTTCCTTGATTCGTGGATCTTACATTCCAGGTTCCTATGGAGAAAAAATCTTTACAGCATCGGACTTTCCTTTCAACACCAAACACATCCACAGCTGAGTGTCCTTTTGGCTTTGGCCCAGTCACTTCATTCTTTCTGGCACTACTATAACTAGCCCTCTGCTCTTCCCCAGTAGCATATTGGACACCTTCTGACCTGAGGGGCTTATCTTCCAGCGTCATATAATTTTGCCTTTTGGTACTGTCCATAGGGTTTTCATGGCAAAGATACTGGAGAGGGTTGCCATTTCTTTCTCCAGTGGATCACGTTTTGTCAGAACTCTCTGCTATGACCTTTCTGTCTTGGGTGGTCCTGCATAACATAGCTCATGAGAAGGAAGGACTCACTGGAGAAGACCCTAATGCTGGGAAAGATTGAGGGCAATAGAAGAAGGGGATGACAGAGAATGAGGTGGCTGGATGGAGTCACTGAAGCAGTAGCCGTGAGCTTAAATGGACTCCACAAGATGGTAGGGGACAGGAAGGCCTGGAGGAACGTTGTCCATAGGGTCGCGATGGGTCGGACAACAACAACATATTTATGCTTGAAGGTATTTTTCTCTGGATTCTTGTTTTTGTTTTTTGCTTTAAATCACCTAATCACTGTAGACCCTGATCACCATTTAGAATAAGGAAGCAAAGGTGGAAGGTGAATCTTCTTCACACTTGCAGTTCAGGGGTGAGCTTTAAAAGAAAACCAAGGGCAGGGGGAACCTTCAAAAGATCCCATTTATTCCCACCAAAATTCAGAGGCAATTCTGTTTCCACACCTTTAGCATTTACTTTTTATGAACATGGTCAAGTCAAACTGAAATATTGTAGAGCCTCATGCAAAGGATTCAGTTTACCCAAAGTTTATTGAAAGATAAACAGTGCATTTTTCAAAGGACCTACATATTTCACTAGGATTTTTTTGTTCACTTTTTACTGTTGCTGCTGTTGCTATTTTTTATGTGCAGGTTGGTTTGCACAACTATAGAAAATTCCAGGTAGTTCCCTTCAATCTTCAGTTTTGTGGGATGAGAGAGTTCTTGTTTCTTTTAAAACTCTTCAAGACTATTTACAGCTTAAATTAGAGTATTTTCACCAGATAATCTTATGTCTGGTAACTGTGATTTAAGAGAATGCTCCCAGAGCAACAAAAAAGGGTTGTGTAAATGTTAATTTGTCATTCTTTCATTTCTTGTTAAGAAATTGAAGCTGCCCTAAAAATGGAGACTCTAAATGTAGGCTTTGATCCAAGAACACGTCTGCACAGGTCAACCTTGGACCTATGTTCAAAGCTGAGATGAACTCCCAGATTTACTGGAAAGATAAGCATGGAAGCGTAATGTTCTATTAGCACAAAAGAGTGCAAAGTTAAGGTTTGTGGTTAGCCACATTCAAGAAACTGAGAGTTAAGAAAGGAAAGTTCAAAGCAATATTTGGCTTGCTACCCAAATGGTCTTGATAGCTGACACTTTAATGAGGGTTATAACTTCCTGGCTGGGTACTCTTGTCATGTCACAAACCACAACATTCCCCTCAACATTGTCCACCTATGAAAAGTTGCACGGTAACACAAATTCTCTAACGAAGCCAGAAGCAGCAGAAAAACCAAGAGATCTGCAGAGTTTTATAGTCTTCCTGATTCGATTTGCAAGTTTGCAAATCTTTTTTGCAACTCTTGAAAATCTTCCAAGTTTGCAAAGTTACTTCAAAGGGGTTGATTCAACTGAAGGGTCTCTAAATGAACCCATTCCTTTGAGGTTGTTCAAAGGCCTAGCATAAATCAAATTTAGGATTTGGGGTTCTCATGTGAATCTAAAATATCATATATGTAGTGATGAGGTTTGTTCAAGTGCCAGCTACAAAAAGCAAGAGCCTCCAGAAGAAATGTCTATGAAAAGTATTTTTTTTTTAAAAAAAGTTTTAAAATCTTCATCTACAACTTTCTTTATAGTAAAAAGATTAGGATTCTTGCATTGGTATCTGATTTGAAAAAAAAATGAATAGGGAAGCAGAGCAGGGAGACTGCATGAATCCTCATACCTTCCCTTGTACTATGAAAATGTTTCATATAATGGGTAGGATGAAACTTGTTTAAATTTTGACCATATGTTACTTTTTGTTCATGCTGTCTTCTGTGCAGCACTTGTGTCAAAATGACAGGAATTTACTGACTTTTGAAGATACTAAGCTGGTTGTCTTTTGAAGATACAAAACTGATTGATACAGATGTCAGATCTATTCACCTTTATTTGTTCTATCATTTTTCCTGGAAGTTATGTTCAAAATGCTTGTGTATATCCGTTTGTTTTGCACCTTTGCAAAATCTCTCCTGGCTTTCCCAGAACCTGAGGCTGCAAACCAAAATAACTCTTGGAATCAAGCACAGCACTTCACAGTGTATATGGGATCTCACCAATTCGAATCAAAGTCACCTTACATGGGCCTATTTTTATGCAATTTTGTGATACAAGCCTTTATTGTCATGCATTAAATTCTTAACCCGGAAGAAAATAACAATAGAAAACTGTATGTGTTAGGTCGTCTGAGCTGGGAATGCAATTCATATTGACAGATCACACCATTTCACTCTAAAATTTATTCGTGATGCATAACATTTAGATGCCATCCACTCTATTATCAGCATTGTAATTCATTGTAATGGTTATGTCCCTTTTTTAATAGCAGTCTCAGTTATAACCTAGAAAATACAGAATGAATGATATTATTGGGGGGGGGGAAGCAGGCCAGAGTGGTTGGGAGAGAATCAACTGAATAACTCATCAAAAACAATTCTGGAAAGCATAAGTGATTCTAATTCATTATAACATTATATAATTTAGATCACAGCCCCGTGTATGTTTACTCAGAAGAGAATCATTTTGTAAGACAAGATTTTCTTATCCCCTTTCCTAATTTGAAGGGAGAAAATCTGGCATGTTCTTTTCCAATAGCTTTTTCTCATGTTTGGCCTTGTTGCTAATTAATTGCAGAATGTAATTTCATTGCACCTTCACTGTAAAGCAAAGCTGTGGAAAATGAATTCTCTGCCTTCATGAAATAGATAGGGAAATAATAAGTTATTGTCATCTTCAGACTTCCTACCAATTTCCTGTTTAGTAATGCACTAACAGATTGTTTTAGATTTTTGCATAATGTATTGCACTGGCAGGAAAGAAATAAAAAGATTTCCATATTATATATTTTACTGCAGCTCTCTAGACTCCATCAAAGTGAGATGAATAATTGCACATGGGTGGTTATTACAGGAAATAACCATTCATAAAGTAAAAGATGCAGATCTTTTCTGGAAGGCATTGTCTGTTGGTGGGCTTAAGAGAAGAGCACGACTCGGTGACCTGAAAAGAAGAATAAATTTGTGCTTTCAAGTTAGTCTTGACTCCTAGCAATTGCCTGAAGAGTCCCTGACATTTTCTTGGTAATATTTTGGGAAGTAGCTTGCCAGGTCGTCTTTCAATAGCTGAGATTGACTGGCCCCAAGTCAACCAGCTGAATTTTTTGCCTAAGGCAAGATTAAAACTGAGAGGCTCATGGTTTCCAACCTCATGTTTTAGCCACTATGCAAAATAGTGCAGCATATTCCAGTGGAAAAAAAATGGGAGAGAATCTTTTGCAAGCCTCCCTTGCTATTTTAGTGGAAATTTAGGAAATGATGTGAGGGGAATATGCATTCTAAGAATTTCTTACTCAAGTAGAAGGAGAACACCAAGATTTGGTATATTTCACACTAGAACTCGCCTTCTTCCACAGCATACTGGCTTTTCACTTATTAATTCACCCATGAAGACATTACAACAAAACAATCTGCATTTTTGTCAGAGGATTGAGGTGAGCATTTAGATACCCTTAGGATGTACTTATTTATTTAATCACACTTGATGGCTCATGCATAGTGCTTCTGGGCAGCATGCATAGTAATAATCAAAAATAAATAAAATAAATAAAATAAATAAAAAATGTTAAAGCAACCATTCTAAATTAGGACATAATTTTCATCAACATTATACATGGTATGTTGTGACTATTAGAAGTCATGCTGGCATTAAAGGGTGAAATTTTCAACATCTTCAATCAGATCTCTGAGAAGGAGAATGTGAAACATGGCTGACAATCAAGTCAAATGTAGATGGCCAATGGCAGCTAAAGGTAGGTTGTTGCATGTAGAGAAGGGGCCCATAAAACTGAGTTAAATTAAGCAGAGTTTGTACTGCTGAAGAGAACTGTTAGGCACTGTTTGAAGGTGTGCTGAAAACAAGAAAAGGAACAAGAACATTGACAAATCAATGTAGAGCTAGGGTGTCAAACAGCCGGCCCGGGGGCTGGATGCATCATAACGAAACCGCGCCCACCCTATTGCTGGCAATGGCAAAAAAGTCGTGATACGTTACAACACGTCATGTGATGTTGCGAGTTTGACACTGTACTGTAGTTGGGGTGCCTAGAGATGACAGAAGATCAGAAGATAAAAAGAAAGAGAGAAAATATGCTCATTAATCTCTGTAAGTCCTTCCTTACCTCTAGAATTAACTGTCAAGAATAATGTTTAATTGCAACAGGATATAAAGAAAGTAGGGCTTGGGTAGGGTTAAGAATATAAGAGTGCACTTATGTCTGAAAAAGAAAGAAAGAAAGAAAGAAAGAAAGAAAGAAAGAAAGAAAGAAAGAAAGAAAGAAAGAAAGAAAGAAAGAAAGAAAGAAAGAAGGAAGGAAGGAAGGAAGGAAGGAAGGAAAGAAAGAAAGAAAGAAAGAAAGAAAGAAAGAAAGAAAGAAAGAAAGAAAGAAAGAAAGAAAGAAAGAAAGGAAGGCAGACAATTTGCTTATAGTTGCTTAGAGTGTGAGTCTGAAAGTTGGAGTTCAGAAAAGAGAAAATGGTTAAAGCCACCACAGCAGACAGTTTTATTAATAGAAAAGGGAAGCATAGCTCACAATGGAAAGTCAGGCAATTAGCTGGCTACAAATTGCATTTGCAAAACGTAGCAGGAACCGACACTACTTTTGCTAGGTGTGATAAAAAACTTGAATAAAAGGGAAAAAATTAAATACTATTTGCTCTTTCCCTCTTTTTTTTCTCTTGTGAATTCAAAGCACTTGGAAGGGAAGCTTCAACCCATCTCCCAAAGCTAATACACACACACATAGACACACACATTAACTATTGGGCTTTCAAATAGTTTCCTTTCCTCCATGGTTACAAGATTTGGTAGCATTTTCTCCCAAGCAACAATCCAGCCTCTTAAAAAAAACAACGAATGGAAGGTGTTTTTTTAAAAAGCCCTGCAAGAATAGAAAAGCTTCATTGCCAATCAAACAAAGCTTTTTTCCCTTCCTTTTCTTCTGGGCCAGAGAAGATGGAGTTCATGCTGTTCTAACACCATACTTAGTTACCCTGCCTGATCTTTTGTGCAGAGCCTCAGTCTCACCAAAGAAGCCCACAGGATATGTGCATTTAATTTCTTCTTGACTTATTATGGTTGATGAATTAGTTTCATATCTGAATGACAAACCATTGATTAATCATTTGGCAGACAGAAAATTGGTGTCACTGGATGCAAAGTCAGACAGGTAATTTTCCTTGGAGAGAGGTTCTTAAGAGAACTATATCCATGATCAGAAATAAAATCAGAAGGGGGCATGATGGCCATCATACCCCACTGCTGTTCAGGTCATGTATCCTTGACAGTTGGCTTCTAATCTTTACTTGAAAATGTCCAATGTAGAGAAGTCAACAATGTCTCTAGATAATTGATCAGATTGTCAAAGTCTCACTGTTAGGAAAAAAGTTACCTTGTTCTTTTAATCCTAATATTCAGTCTGAATCAGCTTTGCTTAAGTCTATTATCCCAGGTCCTGTATTTTGAGACAATAGTTTTGATTGTTGTTTTGTGTAATATCCTTATGGATACTTTTGACATGCTAACAGAATACTCCCAACTTATGTTCCAGATCCATTCAGTTTCTCTTCATACAATTTATTTTGCTTCCTCCGAGCTGGAAGCTTTCTAATACAATCTCTAAAATTCTAGATAACATTCTCCAGCACTTCTAGAAGCCACAAGGATGTTCAAGGCAAGCAGTGTTCATGCACAAAATTGATTAAAAGCAACAAGGTGAATTTTCTTGGAATTACATAATACCCAATAGCATCATTTTCACAAAGCCAGGTGCTTTTTCAAGGAATACTATGCCCATCTTATGTAAGGCTATTCTTGGGGTATTTTTTTCACCATCTCCCAGTCCTACCAATTTTCTGTGAAATACTCCAGACAGAGATATTGTCCTATATGTCTACTTAAGGAACACTATAGGTGTATTTGATATTTACTTTTCTTTTATTATGCAGACATTGCATTTATTTATGGAACTGATTTCTATCTGCCACAATCCAAGGATTCCAGGCCATTCATAATGATAAGGAAAACAATAAAATGTCCACAGCATGAAATTTAGAAAGTACCGGTACTTAATAACTCAAAGAAAGTCAAACAATAGTAGCTAACTCCACCCATAGTTCCAAAACTGATGCTGTCAGTTCTTTGAAGCAATTAGGTAGAAGAGAATATCTGTAGCAGAGTAGAATTGAGGGGCCCTTGGTGCTCTCTGAGCTTGGTTGTTTCCTTTATCCAAACTAAGTTTTATTTATTATTAATAAAACTAGATGTTTTATTATCCAAACTAGGCAACATCATCATTGGCTTTCCCTGTCAGTGTTAGGAGGACTCTTTAGAATTAGAATAGAATAGAGTTGGAAGGGACCTTGGAGGTCTTCTAGTCCAAGGTGCCTCCCAGCAGGAGGGACCGCCCAAGCAGGAGAACCTATACCATTTCAGATAGTCTTGGCGGTTCCTTGATAGGGCTGTAGTTTACTATTAGCTTCTTTGTCTGAGTTGATGGTTCCTTGAGTGGGATGCTGTTTATGTCTTGAGTGTTGGTCTAATGTTAATCTTGGTGTTAATCTCTGCTCATCTGGGTGTTGATTGGTGAGATATTTTGGTCTTTTTGTTCCCTTTTTGCCTTTCTGACTTGTCTGTTTTGAATGGTATATAGATATTGTTTATCTCTGTGTATCCGTTGATGGCCAATTTGTCTGAGTGCCCGCCTCCAGGAATTATATAGTGTTTTTGTACTTGGCTTGGTCTAGGATAGGCATGTCAAACTGCTGGCCCATGGGCCGGACACGTTGTCCTGAAACCACGCCCACCCCATTGCTGGCAATGGGGAAAAGTCACAATACATTGTCCAATGTCACGTGACATCATGAGTTTGACATGCCTGGGACCGTGGTGGTGAATTTATGACATGTGTGCCACAGGTGGCATGCAGAGCTCTCTCTGTGGGCATGTGCACTGTCACACCAGTCCTAGCCTTCAGCTGAGTTTTATAAAACTTTTTCACTTTTGTCCTCTGCCGCCATGTGAAAAAAAAAGAAGTTCAATCAATCAATTTCAACTTCTCGTGGGGAAAAAAAATCTTGCAAAGTTGGAATTGATTGATTGAACTTTTTAGTCCCACCCAGTCTGCCATTACCACTGCAGCTATGCCCACCCAATGGGGCATGCCCACCCAATGGGCCACACCCACCCAATGGGCCATGCCCACCCGGCACCAGACGATACATTGAGTGGGTTTTGGGTTGCAGATTGGGCACTCGATCTCTAAAAGGTTCGCCATCACTGGCTTAGGATGTTCAGTTTTCCAGTCCCCAGCTGCTGGTCTGACACAGTTGTTAAGAGCTTATGGAAATCCAAAAGCATGGGATGGGGGTGTGGCAGTAGAAAACTGATTTCCAGAGGGAGACTCTTATTTATGAGAGTGTGAGAACCCATAGGAGCATTTACTCCTACTGGTCCCTCCAGTTTGATTGGATCCCATTTTTGTGAAGTAAGAGAAATGAAAGCCAGGAACAGCTGTTTCTGAGTTGCTGTTCTGGATTTATGGCAGAGCTATCCCTTGGAATTAAGGCTCACACCATCTTTCTTTAATATTCTGGAAACTGCTTAAGATGGAACTCTTCCATAGAGCATTTGGTGACTAGTTAATTGTTTTTATTGGATTGCTGTAAAACCCAGCATGAATCTTTATTGATCTAGCAGCATACAAATAGAATAAATAAATTATACAGGCATACTCACTGAGAAGCAGTGCCAGTAAGCAAAGCTTGTTAATCCAAAGAATCAAGAGCAGTTTCTACCAAGGCATTTGAATTAGACAAGCTAAACCAGGCTGGCTAAGACATTGAAACAAGTACTAAAATGCTGAGATATGTTTGAACCAACTAAGTAAACATTTGTTTTAAAATGCTAGTATCAATCTGTTCCCAAGAGGGCATAAAGTGTAAGAAGTGCCCATCTCTAGTATTATGCTTGTCATTTCACCCAACTGATTGAGGAACCAAGTGCTACCTAACAAGGCATGAATAAAAAATGGCTTTAGGGACATACATGTAAGAAAGAACTCTGTTGGGATTTGAGCGAGAGAAACATTATGGAAGACGACTCAGATGAAAGTATCTGTTTTGTGACAGGGAACAGAAACTGAAGTTCTCTCATCACAATGCAAGCAATATCACTAACACTAATCAGTTTGGGATAAATTGGCTGTAAGCTGGTAATCTGCTTGCAGATGATTCTGCAGAAATAAATCCATTGCTGTATTTATCTTACTTTTTACCAAAATATAGCTGCCATATGAGATGAGGGACAAGAAGGTAAGTAGCACCCTTTAAGCCATCCTGCTTTTTAATTTTTAATTTTTAACTGAGGTTTTTAGTTAAGGGATAATTTAATCTTTTTTAATTGTTTTTTAACTTTTGTATTTTGTACTGTTTGATTTTAAATACCCTGTAAACCGCCCTGAGTCCTTCGGGAAAGGGCGATATATAAATTTAATAAAATTAAAATTAAATTAAATTAATTCAGGCATCTCTTCTTATCATCCAGCTTGATTTGCAGAAGTATAAACTGCTATTTTTGTGGTGTGTTGTTTTTTATATATATATATTCTTGGAGCCATCAAAAATATGAAGTGCCTGCATTGTGTGGCAGATATTACAGCATCTGTGGTAATGAAGTAGAAGAGCCTTTCCATAAGATGTAACAAGGCTGGCTGTGCATTCATATTTTGGAAGGGAAGAATCAAGAAGGGCCTTCATCGGAAGACGCTAGCATCCCAAAGATATATGGTGGTTGGAGTTGAAGTTTACAGATTTTAGAGTTGCTAAGGCTGAGAAACACAACCTTTATCCTGTGTGAAAAGCAAAAGAGCTCTTTTGAACTGTTCTAGAAGTATACCCTCCTTCTTCTCTGAGAGGGTAGCTGTGTTAGATTGTGGCAGCATTTTCTCTTTTTTAAATAAAATAAAATAAAATAAAATAAATAAATAAAAGCAGAAAGTGCTCTTCCGCCTACAATAAAAGCTTTGGTTCTATTATGATAAATTATTCTGCTTTTGTCAGATGTTTAGAGTGTTAGCTGAATTAGAAGGTTAGATTTTGCCAATATAGTAAGGTCAGAGGGAAATGAAAGGACAGAAGCGATCATTGCTTTATTAACACACAAAACAGCTGTTGGGTGATAACAGATATACTTGCAATGATGAGCTGATTGATTGAAACTTGCAGAGTGTTGCCTATACTACATCAGGCCATAGTGCAAATGATTCTCTGTTATCTTCGTCTTTTGCAGCTATTAATTTCTCTCTAAATTTGACTTTTGATTGATTACTATTTCTGTTTTTACTGTAGACTTCAACATTTCAATAAAACATCTTGTGAGTTGTTAAGTAAGAAGCAGTATGTAAATAGTTCAACAAAGTTTTGCCCTCTTGGAAGCCACAGCAAGTAAATGTGAATTTTTAATGAATTGTAAATCAGGTCTTTTATATTTTGATACACCTTAGTATTTCTTTTATTTAAAAAAAACAAGCAGCATCTGTGGTATCCAATAATGATTTCTCTGGCACACTCTATCTTTGTGTGTGTGTATCTATGTGGTGTGTGTGTGTGTGTGTGTGCACTATACATGCATGACTGAGCCAGTACATCTCAAATACTACTGAGAGAACAGATGCCAGAGTTTTGCAAATCACATAGCCAGAGTCAAATGATGTATACCATGAACCAGTCCTGTGAGTGTGAACTACACATTATACACAAACAAATGGTTTAGAGTGTTTTTTAATTAAACTCTCTTGGCATTTACTGCTTGCTTACTATGATGTAACATGGAAATGGCAGGCAAGGAAAAATTTAAGACCTTCTCACCTTTTACAACATCTTGCTCAATGTGTCTCCTTGAAATTTCTTTTCAAAATTAACTGTGGATTACAATTTATGGTTTGTAGTATATGTGAATTGGAGCCCAGAGTTTTGCCTTTATAGTTATTTTCCTCTCTTCAAAAAATATGACACAGGGACTTCCCTGGAGGTATGGCAAACTAGTATATGTCCAAAAGAGTAGAGTTGACATTACCAAAAGTGAACGACCAGCATGTAGACTGTGTCATGGTTCTGACTAATGAAACACTTCAAAGAACTTTCAGGCATTGTTTATGTTTGGTTCTGATAGACGAGGACTCAGAGTGATTCACAATGAAAGAGTTTATTGAATACACATAAGTCAACTGTCAACTGTCAAATGTTGCAAGCTTTTATAGTGGAACTGTTTGAACTGTAACCAATCATCAACACTCTTTTTCCCGCTTCTTGTTACTTTAACCAATGATTGCACTGGAATCTCCCGCTCTAAACCCTGCTTTTGCAATCTGCTATTTTCCTTGTTTGCAAACTATTTACAGACACAACACCCCTTACCCCCCAGTTGTTGTTATTTATGTACAAAATCCTTTAAATATTTTGGTGGCCTATGGACTCTTGTAGGGTATCTATTGCTATGGATACTAGGGTCATTCCTATCTGGTTGTCTGCTTGGCTGGTTCCCTCTGGTGGACCTGGACTCTTGGCTAACTGACTCTGACGCTTCCCTGTTACTACTTTGTGGATTTTGTTGTGTTTGAAGATCAGCTATCGCTGGCCTACTCCGAGGGGGCAATTCCCAGTCAATTTGACTAAATTGTTGTTGGTTACCAGGGGATGAGTTATTTTGCGTTTCTGCTTCCCCACTATCTGGCGTGTTGTTATCAATGAACCTTGATGTAAAGTTCCCCCCGTATATACTTTGATCCCCATCAACTGGCAAACAACCAATAGTTCTTTTTCTAAGCTGATCTATGTGTCTTTTGCTGATCCTATTCCCTTCCCCCTCAATAGTGTAAGACAAGGGACCCAATATTTCAGTAACCACCCCTGGGATCCATTTGTCTCCTTGTGCATAGTTCCTGGCCCAGATTAAATCCCCCACTTTGAATGATCTGTTTGGAATGTCCAGTTCTGCACTTGGTAGAAGTCTGTCAGGGTGTAATCTGTCCAATTTGGTGGTTAGTCTCTTTCCCCACCTCATTTCAGCTGGGCTTTTGCCAGTAGCTGTACATGGGGTCGTATGTTGGGTCAGCAAAAATTCGGCCAGTCTTTGATGCCAGTCGCCACGGATGATTCTCTTTAATGCGTCTTTAGTGGTCCTCACATTTCGTTCAGCCAAGCCGTTGGTGGACGGGTGGAAGGGTGCTGATGTCTTGTGTTTAATCGAGTTGGCCTTGAGGAAATCCTGGAATTCAACAGAGGTGAATTGTGGCCCATTATCAGACACAATTACATCAGGTAACCCATGAGTGGCAAAGAGGCCCCTTAATACCTGTATTGTTTTACCTGAGGTTAATGAACTGACTGGTACTACCTCTAGCCATCTAGAGAAGCTGTCCACTACTACCAGGAAAGTTAACCCTTGGAAAGGTCCAGCAAAGTCAATATGAATCCTGGACCAAGGATTCCTGGCTAACTCCCACTTATGCGTACGAGTGTGTTGTTGCTCAGGCCTAGAACGTTGGCACAAATAGCAATTGGTAACGCATTCTTCAATGTCATTGTCTAATCCTGGCCACCACAAGTGGCTCCTAGCTAATGCCTTCATACGTACTATTCCCGGGTGCCCCTCATGTAATTCTAATAAAATTGCGGGTCTGTGGATTTCGGGAATGACCACACGGTTCCCCCACAGTATGCATCCCAAATGAACTGACAGTTCATCTTTCCTTCTAAAATAAGGGATGTACTTGGCATCCGGGTTAGTATTTGGCCACCCACTAAGGACCCAGGCCATAACTCTCTTTAGAGTATGGTCATTATTTGTTGCCACAGCTATTTCTTTAGCAGTTAAGGGCCAGTCAGGAATGTCCAGTAAGGACATTATTTGTCCCACAGGGGCAGGGTCATCTTCCGTGATATTTAATGGCAGTCTGCTGAGGGCATCAGCATGTCCCATGTCTTTGCCCGGTCTGTGTTGGAGAGAAAATGAATATGCTGAGAGGAAAATGGACCACCTCAGCATTCTAGGTGACATGATCTGGGGTGTCTGTTTATCCGTAGTAAACAGTCCCAATAGGGGCTTGTGGTCAGTTAGTATGGTAAAGTTCCTACCATAAAGGTAATCATGGAACTTTTTTACTCCTGCCACGATTGCTAATGCTTCCTTGTCTATCTGAGCATAATTCCGCTCTGCTTTGGTTAGCGTCCTGGAATAGTATGCTATTGGTCTTTGGATACCTTGGTTGTCTAGGTGGCTGATAACAGCCCCTACACCGTAAGGTGAAGCGTCGCATGCTAAATAAATTGGTTTATTTTCTATAAAATGGGTTACTGTTGATTGGCTGGAAAGAATGTCCTTTAAAGTTTGGAAACTCACTCTATGTTTATTAAGCCACTGCCAAGGGGTCTTTTTATCTAGAAGTCTATGGAGGGGTTCTGTGATAGCAGCTTTGTGTGGCACAAATGTATGATAGAAGTTTACTAAGCCAAGGAAGGCTTGTAGTTCAGCCTTGTTTTTAGGCTCAGGGGCCAATTTAATTGCTTTGATTTTATCAGGGGTAGGATGAATCCCATTTTTGTCAATCCTGAATACAAGGAATTCAGTGGACTTGACCCCAATGCAACATTTTTCCTTTTTTAATTTCAATCCAGCCCTCCTAAATCTTTGCAATACCTGTTCTAGCCACTCTGCTAATATTTCTTCATTTTTTTCCAGCTATCAAGACATCATCAAAGTAAGGGCATACACCAGGTATGCCCTTTAAGGTCCTCTCCATCACTTCTTGAAAGATGCCTGGAGCTGCTGCAATACCAAATTGCAGTCTGTGGACTCGGAACGCCCCCTTGTGGGTAACTATCGTCTGAGCTTCTGCAGCCTCTTCAGACACAGTTAATTGCAAGTACGCCTGCGCCAAGTCTAACTTGGCAAACATGGCGCCGTCCTGTATCGTGGCGAGGACCTGCTTCACCGTCGGGACCGGGTAAGCGTGTTTTTTCATTCCCAGGTTCAGGGTGGCTTTGTAGTCAGCGCAGATCCTCACATCCCCATTAGGTTTGAGGGGTGTGACGATCGGCGTTTCCCACAAGCCTCCCTCGACTGGTTCTAAGACGCCTTGGCCTACAAGCTTGTCGAGCTCGGCCTCGATTTTTTGCTTCAGGGCGAAAGGCACCCTTCGGGCCTTAAGCCTGATAGGTTTGACTGACGGGTCTAGATTAAATTTAATTGGAGGCCCTTTGTATTTACCAAGAGACCCATCGAATACGTCTGCAAATTCATTGCAGACTGACTCGAGGGTCTTATTTTTAATAATTGTATTTATTCCCCCAATCCAAATGCCCAGGGCCGGGAACCAATTAAGGCCAATTAGACTAGTCCTTTGTCCCTCAGTAACTATTAAATCTAAGACCCCCTTAAACCCCTTAAATTTAACGCTAATGGTAATTTTTCTTTTTATTTTAATTGGGTTTTTTTGAAAATCAGTTAATTGGATTTTTGTTGAACTAAGTGGAATTTTTCTCCCACTTATTTGTTCAATCCATTCAAGGGTTTCACTGGATATTATTGACACTGAAGCCCCTGAGTCTATTTCCATTTTGCAAGGAACCCCTTGCAAATGGACTATGATTTTTAATTTTCCTTCTTGAAAATTGTTATTTTTTCCCTTCCTACTGCAGTTGACACGCGCCACCTCCCCGCGGTTTGGACTTTTAACCCTCGGTCTAGGGGTCTCTTTGCCACTAAAATAAGGGGTTACCTTACCTTCGGGCCACACATCGACTTCATGAAGGCGGTTGTCGCGTGCACGACTCCTGCAGATGGCCTGGATGTGGCCGGTCTTCCCACACGCTCTACATCTGGCGGTACGGAATCGGCAAGAAGCGCGGGGATGGTTGCCCCCACAGCTGCCGCACCAGTTGTCGTTGTCGCGCGGTCTTGTCGTGGAGTCTCTCCATGGTCGTTGGGCCCCCGTCGTTTGTCGTTGCGGTGTTGCGGCTTGGTGACGGCGGTTTGGTTCAGGCCCCTCACTTTGGGATGGTTTTGGCGCCAATTTTCCGAATCGTCTGGAGACTTCGGCAGTGTCTTCTTCCCATTGCTGATCCACCTCCCCGCAGTCCACATAGCCTTCTTGGTTGATCTCGGCAGACGCTGCCATGCTACTGCGGGGGGGGGTCGTGATACCCTGTGGATTCGTATGTTAAAAGTTCATCCAACACTTCTTGCAGATCGCCAGTGGGTTTGGTGATTATTCTGTTTTGCAGCTGCTCATCTCGCAAGCCCAATACTACTCGGTCCCGAATTCTTATTTCTAAATTATCGTATTTACAGCGTACTGCGGCTTCCCTGACGGCAGCAACAAATTTTTGTATTGATTCGCCCGGTCTCTGGTTCCTTTTCTCAAAAATGCGCCGCCAGAAGAGTTCGGATCTCCTAGGCGTGAAGTGAACCTTTAGTTTGGCTAAGAGGTCAGCATACGGCACACTTGAGACCGGCTGCGGTTGACACAGTCCCACAGCGATTCGATAAACTGGTGTGCCGCAAATTGTCAGTAACGCTGCCGCCTTTTTCCGGTCGTCCGTAATTCCATTCACAAGCAGGAACCCTTCGACTTGTCCAATGTATTCTTCCCAATTCTCGGGGAAGTTTGGGTCGAATTCTTTCAATGACCCAATTTGCGCCATTCGGAGAATTTTCTTTATTCCGCCGCGGCTGCTCGGTTGACTGTGACACCCTTTCGAATTTGCCGCTTTTGCGCAGCTATTACGCCAATTCTCTGGTCTTCTGTCTATCCCACCTTCGTCGCCAATTGTTTGGTTCTGATAGACGAGGACTCAGAGTGATTCACAATGAAAGAGTTTATTGAATACACATAAGTCAACTGTCAACTGTCAAATGTTGCAAGCTTTTATAGTGGAACTGTTTGAACTGTAACCAATCATCAACACTCTTTTTCCCGCTTCTTGTTACTTTAACCAATGATTGCACTGGAATCTCCCGCTCTAAACCCTGCTTTTGCAATCTGCTATTTTCCTTGTTTGCAAACTATTTACAGACACAACAGTTTATCCTAAAAAAGTCTTTTATTGTGACAACAAAGCATGGGCACAGCATGGTGAAATGCTCCCTTCAGCACCCAATATCTGGCACAATTCCCTCCTCCAAATAGCAGTCATAAATCACATTCTCCAATCAGTTTGAAGGGCAAAGCTTCCCTTCCGTTCTATAATGCATCATTTCTTATCTTATTAAAAACAACCGGGGAAAACATTCTCCCTCCTCCCCCCAGCTTCATCTAATTCTAAGAGCAAAACAATTTAAAGGAAAAGGCTGCCTCTTATATTGTCAAAGCAAAAACATCCAATGTTTGCAGCATTGACAGACTGGTTCTATGGAACCTTTCTGAATAAGGAGAGGATGTGACATTTAGCACCAGTACTCCAGATACCTGTTCCATGCAAGGAGACTATAGGACAGCAGTGTCCCATGAGTTTGTGTATCAGGAGACACAGGGATGTGCCATCATGCTCACAACCACAGCAGAGCACTTTAATGAACACTGGATTCACTGAAACTTACCCTCCAATCACTTTCAAAAATTGCCCATTCAACTGTCATAAAGCTTTTAGAGATCTTCAGAGTGACAAGTTTAAAAGGCCATCTGGTGAGAATTAAAGAAAAAATAATAATCAAAAATTGAAAGAATTGTAAATAAACAGCAAAAAGATAAATAGGAGTTTGATCTAAGAAAGTTACAAATAAACTAAGAGTCCTAGCAAATTTGGAATAATGAGAATGTTATTATAAGATTTTGGAAATAACAATATGAATAGATTTTGTGAGAACCAAATTGCTTTATCTGTCTTAAGTCATAACAGAGATTTGAGATGTTTAGATTTCAGTATTTGGACAGTAAAGGGTACTATTCCAGGCAGAAAAGGAAAAAGGGAAAAATGTGAAAACTTGCATTTAGTTTTTTGTTAATATGGAGATTTACAAAATGACACAAAATGTTATAAAAT